>NC_137499.1:8645000-8670000 GCF_041902795.1 Electrophorus electricus | reverse complement strand
CTTAGCAAAAGAGTTACCCTATGGAGATTAACTGATCAAAAAATCATATATCAGCCATTTCCCCTTTTGTGTAATGAGTTCTTTTATTTTTTGATTTTGTACAACCTTTACATTAAAATTACATTTAAATGCTAAAAATGCTTTATTTAGACTTACCTTTCTTCATTCATGTGGACATTTAAAAAGAAAACTATAATAATTATTTATATTATTATTATGAATAATAATAATAACAATGACGATGATGATGATAATAATAATAATATTATTATATTATTTGTTGCAAGGGCTCAATTAATCATTTCAGTTTCATGGAAATGGCTAATGAACCATTTCAGTATGTTTGCTCTCACTTACATTTGAGTGTGTTAAAGGCCAACTCATAGGCCAAGCGATGTAACACCTCATCCTTGACCTCTGGCACCTTGACCTCTGACCTTGTCCCATAACTGATGAGGCGGTGGGAGGCGGCCTTCTCCTGGTGCAAGCTCTGGAATATGGCAGCGGCTCGGAGGTAGACGTAGTCTGGGAAGCTGTCCGGAGCCTTTCCAGGGGCAGCTGCCTCCGGCTGGGGCTGAGCGGAGGGGCAGTAGGACTGCAGGCTTGGGGGTGCCAGAGGCTCTCTCCGCCGCTCCACCAGGGAGAGCGCTTTGAAGCTGGAGACGTGGGAGACGTGTTTGGAAAAGCGGGATGAGGAGCGGGAAGGGTGCGGAGTGTCGGGCCCGTCCCTGAACATCCTGCCTTCTCCAGGATGGAACCTTAAACTCCACAGCCAATGAGCGAATGCTTGGAGAAATGACATGAATACACACACACACACACACACACACACACACACACACACACACACACTCACTGTGATCTCTCTTTGTCCTGTTTTACCTAATAATATCAAACTACATCTGTTAGAATATTATAAATAAGTATAAATAATTAATACCAGTCGTGGCGATGTCTGATGGCTATATCATATATAATAGGTCCCCATATTTATTAAAACAGGCTTAAAGGGTGGAGCAAGCCCAAGAATGAAGACTTCAAACAGTAGCTAACGAATTAATGACAGTTCTCCAGTAGCATGTGAAACGGCGGTTGCGTGTGATTCTCCCCAGCGCTCGGACACAAGGGCATCCACACCGACACACGTCTGCCACTGGTTTAGATCGGCGCAAAACCATCAGAAACCAAACCTGAGAAGCATTGACGGGTATCAGATAAGCTGTCGGATGCCTGTTATTTGGAACCAGCAACAGATTTCAAAATATGAAGCAATTCTGCACTTTTCGACCTCCGGGCTCGACGGTTAGGTAAATAAACTAAGTTAGCTGGGATAAGTGGGACAGCGCGCATTTACCTCGCTAAAGATAAACGATCCAGCTGCACAAATGAACTCGACTAACGTTACATTCGAGAGCGAAATGAAAAAGCTCTGTACTTACCAAACAGGCAGCAGAAATATTTGTCCAGACACGAAGACTCTGCCTGCCTGGCTAGGTTAGGTTAGCTAAACTAGAGTTAACGTTTGACCTAATCTGCAGTGTCGATGTGGCAGCCTTTACCTGTACCCCGGCGGGCATAAATGAGCGTGTCGTTTAGCGCTCCGGTAACGTTAAACCTCCGTTAAACGTCCGTTAAACCGGTTCGTTTCCCCAACAGATTCTTAACAAGGGAAACTAGCGCCTGTGGACGACCACGACATTTCCAGAACACAAGGCGCACACTGGGGTGGGAAGCTGTGGTTTCCATGGTAACGGTATGGCAATACGGGGGTATTTGGGGGCTCGGTGCGGAGGGTCGACGGTGTCAGGATGCAAATAGCATGTCGCTTTCTTTGTTTTTATTTTTGTCTAATTAAATGCAAAACCCCAAACACGTATCGAGGAGGCCTGTGAAGTTACTACCAATACACCAATACTGGCAGACCACACTTACCAACCTCCTTACGGTTGCTTTCGCAGAACTGGGCTCTAAATACTTTTTAATATATATTTTTTTAAATACATTTTTCAAAGTTTTTTTAAATGAGTATTTCGAATGAATTACGTTAGTATGATCATTTCTTTCACATCACGCCTACTTTTGAACAAGCCGAATTCTGTGCGTGGTATCTCCGTGTAATCAGAGGCAGGTGGAATCTTTTATTTAAAATACCTTCTGACAAAAAGCCTTTCTGTAATTCAGCACTCCTTCAGTACTAACGTCGTTTAAAAAGATCACCGTCTACCGGGAGCCCCTGGCTGCGAGCGGCGGAGACCGCTGATCCGTTTGCGCAGGGCTTTTAAATAACCACTTTTAACAAGTTTATTAGACTTACCTACTGGACCAATAACAGTAGCCTTCAGAGCCTATATAGCTAGAAACTCCTCTTATTCTTCTCCATTCAGCTTCTCCGTACAAATAAAATTGAATAAAATAAAATAAAAAATAAAAAGTCGCAATAGAAATCCACGACTTCACTAGACAGTAGTTCTGATGTATTCAGTTATACTCTCCTGAAGATCCATCTGTTTTAAAAGATCATGCTGTTTTGAAATGCGCTTTTAATAAGACAGATGTGCAATCCACATGTAGGAATCTAGTCTAATGCAGATTTACACACAAACTGGCCACATCTATAACTGTGTCACATTTGTTTTTCATTTCTGTATTATTAGACGTAAACGTCTAATAGAGGTGGGGTGTCGGCGTAAGGAGACTGATGTATGTCAAGTTATTGCGTCACATGCATGCTCTACACAGACGACACTGACATCGCGAAAACCAGCCAAACACTCACAGCACAGACATCACACCTGTCCTGGCATTTTAGTGGGGGCTCCCTGACGCCTCTGTGTGTGTGTGTGTGTGTGTGTGTGTGTGTGTGTGTGTGTGTGTGTGTGTGTGTGTGTGTGTGTGTGTGTGTGTCTTTCTCTCACTCGCTCATGAGATTTTGCTGCGTGGGATGTCTGATGTCTCATTGTCAGCTCTGTGTTTGGGCATTTCTAGGCCTTGTTAAGCCGCCACACAAAATATCATGTAGAAGGTAAACTTAAAAAAAAAAAAAGAAAAAAGGAAAGTAAGGCATATTATCTGGCCTGCCCCGGACATATTCCTAAATCCCAAAAGACGACGCAAGGTCACCCTAGTTTACAAGTTCAGTTACTGCATGCTCTAATTCTCAATGCTTTATGCGTCTCCCGATTACGAGTGTGCTGCCCTCTAGTGGAAGACATGCGTAAACGCAGTTATGAATTCACAGCCTCACCGGATGAGCTAATCCCATCTTTCTTTCAGATAAGAGCACTTCTATGCAAATTGTACCACAAAGAATTCTATTAATGCAGCAAAATATCATTTCAAAGGAGTCACTTGTGATATTTCCCCCTTTGCTCAGTTATTGTTTTTGTAACTGTGTTAAAAACTGTCGGAGACCAAGCTGTATCATTTATGAAAGCATAATTTATCAAAACTATGTTACTGTCACCAATAGATGAAAAGAGTTTCTTTTTGTAAGTCCAATTTTGCTGCTCATATCACCATGATGTTAGGAAAACGACAGCAGCCAAATGCCAATATGCCCAGTGAACGTTCCTGGAGCTTTTGGTTGTGCTCTAGAGTCCCGTAGCTGTGAGGCAGGATGTTTCTGCAGGACATGAGTCCCAGGGAAGCTCCATGGTGCAGCGCAGAAGATCGCTCTACTGTTCATGCTCACAGTGAGGTCCCCCTCTCAGCCGCCCTATCCTGCCATAAACACTCAGTACCAGTCCTGCCATAAACAATCAGTACCAGTCCTGCCATAAACACTCAGTACCAGTCCTGCCATAAACAGTCAGTACCAGTCCTGCCATAAACAATCAGTACCAGTCCTGCCATAAACAGTCAGTACCAGTCCTGCCAGTAAACAATCAGTACCAGTCCTGCCATAAACACTCAGTACCAGTCCTGCCATAAACACTCAGTACCAGTCCTGTCATAAACAATCAGTACCAGTCCTGCCATAAACACTCAGTACCAGTCCTGCCATAAACACTCAGTACCAGTCCTGTCATAAACAATCAGTACCAGTCCTGCCAGTAAACAATCAGTACCAGTCCTGCCATAAACACTCAGTACCATTCCTGCCATAAACAATCAGTACCAGTCCTGCCATAAACACTCAGTACCAGTCCTGCCATAAACACTCAGTACCAGTCCTGCCAGTAAACAATCAGTACCAGTCCTGCCATAAACACTCGGTACCAGTCCTGCCAGTAAACAATCAGTACCAGTCCTGCCATAAACACTCGGTACCAGTCCTGCCAGTAAACAATCAGTACCAGTCCTGCCATAAACAATCAGTACCAGTCCTGCCATAAACACTCAGTACCAGTCCTGCCAGTAAACAATCAGTACCAGTCCTGCCATAAACAATCAGTACCAGTCCTGCCATAAACAATCAGTACTAGTCCCCCTATAAACAATCAGGATCTGTCCTGCCATAAACAGTCAGTACCAGTCCTGCCATAAACATTTAGGATCTGTCCTGCCATAAACAGTCAGGATCTGTCCTGCCATAAACAATCAGTACCAGTTTGATGTGTGTGAATGTTCATGTGTGCATGTACCTGTCCACACTTTAATAGACATAATAAAATCTGCAGTCTGCTCATACACTCCAGAAAGTTGTGTTCCTTTATTTTTATAAATTTTTTATATTTTTATAGCTTTTTATATTTTTATAGCTATTGTCTGCTCTGACATTTCGCACAGTAACATAAAGTACATGTTTAATACTGTGCATAAGTCTTAGACCTCCCAAGCAATATATCTGATATATCTGAATATATTCTTTAACATGGTGCCACATAGGGTATATTTGTGGAGATTCAGAATGTATAAATATAGTTTTTGTAATGTTTTGAGAGGCATTGCATAGTATGGCTGATGACAAAAGAGGAGGATTAAGAAGACAATAGAGTAATTTTTTGATACACTGTGAATAATTCAATTGTACAGACTGCTGTAAAGGGTTAAGCAATAAATGTTCAATTGCTCAATAAGGAAGAAAATGTGGCCCCTTGGTAAGGTCTTCCAAGCTGTTGCCCCTGCTAGGTGAGCCCATGCAGCTTTGTTTATGTTGACGGTGTGGATCTGTCCTGTCTGTCAGGTTGAAATCTGCTTCAGTGTGTTTGACATCATTGCTACCACACTAAAAGCCAAACCACAATATTATTTTTACTTTATTACCTTGTATTAACGTTTATTTGCATTATTGTATATGTTACATAGTGTTTTACTGCCTAGATAAATAGTCTATAATTTCTTGGCATGAGAGATTGGCCGAGCACAGTTTATAATTAGTGTATTTGTTTACACAGCAGTCACTCTGGTATATGTCAAACTATATGTTTACACACCACTGCTCATGGCATTGACAAGAGTGTGGTAAAAAAATAAATGCAGAAACGTCGTCAGGACGATCTGCCCGTGACGAGCACACTCATGAGGAAGACCATGGCGAAGAAGATCCACATGAAGAATCTGTCCATCACCTTGGCAACCTTCTTCCACTCTGCCACCTTCAGGCAGGTCGACCTGTGCTCTCGGAAGCAGTTTGCAATGTACTCAATGTTCCGAACCAGTTTCCGGTCGCCGCTGACCGTTCTGAGGATACCGCCGCTACTCGGACGACCGCAAAACACGCAGGAGTCAGAGGTCACGGACGCAGCAGGTGGCTTCTTGTCGTCAGGACAGCAGGGCTCCTCGGCCTTCTTCAGACCTCTGTCATTGTCGACGCTCTCCCTCTTCCTGGGGGTCTGAGAGCAGAGGAATGACTGGGGCCAGTGGGCAGGGCTATGAGGCTGGTGGGCAGGGCCGTGGGGCTGGCGGTCAGGGCTACGGGGCCGGCTGTCCCCCGCCCCTTGTGAGCCTCTCGTCTTCCCGTATGTCTGGGGCTGGCGCTGTCCCCTCCGCCCCGGGTGTGGCCGGGTCTCCGTCCGCTGACGGTTCCGGGAGGGGAGTCTGTACGCGTCTTCACTCTGGCCCGGGGACGAGGCACAGCTCTCGCCGACCTCGTAGACGAAGAAGACCCTGCTCATGTAGCCGATGATGAGGACTTTGGCCCAGTGAGGCACGGGCTTGGCCTCGGTGCCACAGAAGTGGATGTTCATGATGAAGATGGTGAGAGCGGTGGATGCTGTTACCATCGTCATCGTCGTGATGTAGTACTTACCTGAGATGACAGGAGAATGACATTCCCACTGACATAGTAAACACTGAAACACTGAAATCACTGAAACACTGAGTCAGTTACTAACTTGATTCTGTTAGTGAATCACTCACAAAAGACATAAACTAATTCCAAGTCTGAATCAAATGATCTGAATGAATGTATTGTTTTGATCATTTGTCTTGATGACACACTCACACAGACATTTGAGGCAGTGCAATGTTATATCTATCAAGGAAGCCTGTATATACACACACACACACACACACACACACAAACTCGAGCGCGTCCCCAACGGGCACGAACGTGCAAGCGAGGACGTGGCAGTACCACCAAGCGTGCGAATCAAAGGCGTGTGGTTTTACACTCGCATGCTGCGCCGCGACCGGCCACCCCCCTCTCATCCCCCACCCCCCACTCACCCCCCCTTCACCCCACTCACACCCCCACTCACCCCCCCCCCCCCCCCTCACCAATGAGTGGCACGCTCTCTGACGGAGGCATGCTCTCGGCCACCACCAACTGGAAGACGGTGAGCGCCAGCAGCACGGTGACGCCCAGCGACACCTTCTCGCCCGAGTCGGCGGGCAGGTAGAAGCCGAGCGGAGCCAGGAAGGAGATGAGGAAGCAGGGCAGCAGCAGGTTGTAGATGTAGAAGGAGGAGCGGCGCTTCAGCAGCAGCGTGTACGTGATGTCTGGGTACGGGTCCGAGCAGCAGCCGTACGTCACCACGCTCTTCACTGCTGGCATGCCCCGGCACTCCCACTCCACGTTCTCCACAAAGTCCGACAGGTCCCCGCTGTCCATCGCCATGGTGATGTCCACCTGGGGGAGTGAGTGGCCCCCAGCGGTAGAGGGGGAGGGGATTAGGGGGACTGGCTTGCTAGGATGAGGGTTTCGGTTCTTTTAAAAGGACAGTTCAACCAAATTAGTTTTGCTAATCGCAAATTTAAGCTAACTTGTCAGTTAGCAGGTAACAATATTAGTTCACATTTACTGGTAGAAGTGCTGCCTAATAAGGAATGTAAGGAAAAATTTGTGAAATGTTTGACATAAATATGAGAAATTGTTTAACATAAAAAGGAGATGAAGTTTAAAATATGAGATGGCAATAAATAGAACAGAAAACTTGTCATTATCCAGTTCACTTTTTTTCTGTATTCCCTCTCATTAGTTTCCTATGTGTTTGTTAGAGATGGGAAGTCAGCGTTGTAGAGGAGTGTAAGGAAGCATCTGTGTGCATGCATACCTTGGTCCTTGACGTCCAAGGTCTGAAGGCGGGGTTATGAGTGTGTGTGTGTGTGTGTGTACCTGGTTGCCATTGTAGGTCCAGGATCCGAAGGTGAGGTTGCAGTGCTGGCTGTCAAAGGGGAAGTAAGACACGTCTACCACACATGAGCTCTTTGTGATGGCTGGAGCGTCCCACGTGATCTCACCAGTGTAGCGCAACACCACATTAGTGTCCACCGGGCCGGGGAGGTCATCATCAGCTCTACACACACACACATGCACACAAACACACAGGCATACACATATGGCCACGCACACACACATTCACACATATACCCACACACATACGCATGCACACATATTCATGAGCACACAGATACATGTGCACATATACACAAAGTTATTATAATGGAGAAGACTGAAGAAAAATCCTTTCTGATGAATCTGAAGATCTTTATATAATATATTTAATATAAATATAATATAAATATAAATAATATATTTATGTTTTCCTAGCTAGTCTATCTTCCGAGTGTCTGTCTATGTGTATGTGTGCATGTTTGTGTGCGTGGTCGTGTGTGTGTGTGTGTGTGTGTGTGTGTGTGTGTGTGTGTGTGTGTGTGTGTGTGTGAACGTACTGGCGTACTTGTTATACAGCACTAGGTCCGGCCTCCACACGAGACTACTGGGGATGCGGATAACCTCCAGGCCATCGTACTCGTTCTTATTCCACTTCAGGTACGCATCATACCATGTCTGCCTGATCCACAGATATGCGATCAGCACCTGGTTCCGCTCATCCTGTTCCCATAGGACCAAATCCAGATAGAAAAATATTATAATGACATTGATACATATCGCAATTGAGCTGATATGACTATATCAAGCACATTATATAAACATATATTTAAAAAAAATAACTGATGAAACCTTGATGAGACATGGTTAAAACTGGCTTGCATTAATTTGATTGAATTTATTTGTTGGTTGGATCACGTGAACACACAGGGAACACTGATCTGGTCTGTATGAGGTCAGCATGCTCACAGCACAACATCACTTGATAGTGACTCACACATGCTATATTACGCAGTGGCCCTCATACACACCCGTTCAGCCAAACAACACCAGCTGAGACCTGAGATCTGTGCTCACACACACACACACACATTACTTCTCTCAGGTCATTATCTCTCTCTCTCTGATCAAACCATACACGACTGCTTCCTCCCACACACACGCAGCTGCGTGCAGTTCTATGTGTGCTGTTATATAAGGAGATGAAAGACAACGGCGGAGTCAGTAGGGCAGTGAAACCCTGCCCGTCCCAGTCAGTCTGCCCCACACGCAGATGGAGAGGAGGATGGAGACTATTATTGACACCACCTCAGTGATGTCATCACTGCTCCGGCAGCTCTCGCACAAAGTGTAAGAGGAGACAGCACCTCTCCAGTTTATGAGATGTAATAACTTGTCTACACTACCCACTATACATCTACATTTACCTGAGACTTTTACCCAAAGCAACTTACAATTCTGACTGAATTCAAGTTGTGCAGTTAATGGTCTTGCTCAGCCCCCCGCACTCTCTCTCTCTCTCTCTCTCTCTCATCATAATGTCAGGCCTCTAATATATGCTATTTGTACACCTGTGTGTTGTTTCCTTAAGGGAGATGTGTATTTCTGTGTGTGTGTGTGTGTGTGTGTGTGTGAGTGCGTGCGTGTGTGTGTGTGTGTGTGAGTGCGTGCGTGCGTGCATGTGTGTGCGTGTATGTGTGTGTGCATTTTTGTGTGTGTGTGTGTGTAACTCACCATGTCTTTAATCTGAGACAGTGTAATCTGCAGGGTGACATTGAGTGTTTTGTCCATATCCTCCACAGGACGCAGAGCGTTAGAATAATTCTCCATTAGATCATTCAGTAGCTGTTGGGCATAGTGTCCCTGGGCACAGTGAACGTCTGTAGTCCAGAACACACACATCTTACACATCATACATAACAGTTATTGATTTAATTTTTCAAGCAGGAAAAATATAATCCCCATTTATTATGGAATTTTGTTAGGAGGAACCATAAACTGTCTGAAAACCCCACCTAGTCTAAAAGTGATTATTCTGGAAATATTAATGAAGAGAAACCAAGCAACTGTACGACTATAACATAGAACAAACGCTCTAGCTGAGTACTGCTTTCAGAGACAGTTCACCAAAGCATTTTCTCTCCTACCATAATAATTTCCCCGAGCTGTTAGAGAACAGATGTGTTCGAGGATATATTCATAAGAGGAAACATGCGTCAAACACCTACCGTCCAACGACAGCATCGCAAAACACACCAGTAAGGTCGCCCAGTGCATGTCTCAGAGAGAGATTCAAACCGATGCTTAGAATGTGGAGAGGCCTAATGCAAGCACACACTTCCCAGTTATACCTTTTAGGGAGAGTGGGCCATTCCATGAAATGTTTTTGAAAGAGGCGTCGTACTCAGAGACGGAACAGGACCCCGGGCTATCACATGGCGGGCCTGAGGATACAGGACGAAACCAGATGCGCTCGGAGCGCGCCGCCTCATCGGGCAGTGCGGTTATTCAGCTGTCAGTCAAGCGCATGGCAGGTGGGCGAGCAGGCAGGTAACAGAGATGACGAGATGGGGACTGAGATAAGGACCGTGCTGCAGTTAAAAAGCGTGATAGGCCTACAAAATTGCAAGTGAAGGAAATGGTGGAATTAAAAGATATTTAATTACAACTGCCCCCTGAAAATAAGTTGGCCTACTAATTCACGCTATTTAGAGATAAACAGTTTCCAGAAATGCTGACTGACGTGTGAATATACTGCGTTGCCCTGGGTTTTCTTCTGCCCACTGAAGTTGTGGATAAAAAGCGCGCAGTGATACGGATCTCCAAAAGAGAGCACTACAAAACGGACTTTTGTCAAGACTGGTGTCGTCGTGAAACTAAAGCCACCTAATCCGCCTCGAAAGCGATAACAGGTGCTCATTCAGCATGGGGTGCACACACACACCCTCATAAGGTGAACTCAGAGCCCGTCCGTCTCAGCGTGCCCTTGATGAGCCATCTGCCCGTTCCTCCGTCGCTGACCGATCTCTAAACTCACCGCTTTGTCAACTGACCTCACCTCGCCCACGTCAAACACATATTCAGTCGACAGGATCTTAAATGTAGATGAGCCAATTCCCGTTTTTCCATAAAGGACGCCAAAATAAAGGCTTTAGAATAAGTTATTTATTTTATGTATGTCCACTTTTTCATGCAAGAGGACCGACGTGCTTTTTTTTTTTATCTTCGCGAATTGCTTGTTTCCGTCTGGCTGTTGAGACCTCGTTGCCAGAGCTCTGCTTCTCTGCGCTTGACCCCATTTACTTCCCCCTCCCAACCCCTTTTTAAGCCATGACCACTTAATTATTCAACCCTAGAAATACCTCACATTCCGTTTCATTAACGCGAAATAAGGCTAAAGTAAGCATTTACGTGTATCGTATGTTCGCATGTGTGGCAGCGCTGGGACGTTCCTCGGTCCTTTTCCGAGCCCAAGCCTGTTCCAGCACGGCAGCCCTCTGCTGGGCGGGGAGGTTACTTCGCCAACGTTTCTTGAGCCTATAAAACAGACCTGGCAGCAGGAGCTGTGGTTGTATTGTTCTGAACATCTGCTCTAGTGGCTGCCATATGCCCTCATGCTAAGCAGGATTTTTACCTCAGTTCAACTTCGGGAGGACAGGATATTATCAATCCGCAAGAAATTCAGCAGAAAGAAATCTCGGATTTCCTAAAAAAGACATTAGATTTCCCCTCATGCATTATGTGTTAGTTTGCTAGATTAAAACAGTGCACGCTGCAAAAATAAATTCCAGATTACCTCCTTGGAAAGAAAACAATTCACATATTGGACAACTGCCTCTTTAGCCACAAAAATGGATTTGTTTATTTTACCATTTTTTTTAAAACAATAATAAATAAAAGCATTAACACATTGCTGTAATTTATACAGACTTTAATAGCTTTATTTACAGATGAAATCTTTTTCTTCCTTGACATATCCACAGCAGTTGTTTTGTTCAGTGGGGTGGTTTTACTTTTTTCTTTTTGTTCTTTTTTTTTTAAAAGTTATATTCCAGTCTTGATTAAAACAGCGCTGTGTGTTTGTGTGTGTATTATCCACCTTATTTCTGAGTTTGTCTGACTTACTGTCATCGTAAAAATGTAATTCCACATCAAAGGGCTCAACTGATTGTGCAAAAATGTTGGGAGTTTGGGACAGTCCAACAGTTCAGCATCAGGGCACAAGTCATATGACAAGTCTGAGGGCGTGGAGGAAGATGATGGTGATGAACCAAAAGAAAGAACTTTACTGACAAGGTTCAAAAGAAAGGCACATATGAACCAAAAGAAAAGGGTGCAAGGAACCAAACTGGAGAGAGCGAGAGCGAGAGAGCGAGAGCGAGAGCGAGAGAGAGAGCGAGAGCACGAGAGAGAGAGAGAGAGCACGAGAGAGAGAGAGAGAGCGAGAGAGAGAGAGAGAGCACGAGAGAGAGAGAGAGAGAGCGAGAGCACGAGAGAGAGAGAGAGAGAGAGAGAGAGAGAGCGAAAGAGAGAGATGAAGTCAGTGACATGTGGGACAGCCAAACAGGTCAAGAAGTTAAGAAATTTGGAGAAGTCACGAACAGAACAAGTGTGCAAGTGGGGGGAAGGGAGTGAGAGCCAGAGAGAGCGAGAGAGGCAGTAAGAACTGGCAAAGACATTGTAGTTCGAGAGTATTTAGGTGCACTTTGCCCATGTAGGTAGTGAGTCCAGGTCTGGTACAAAGTTGGCGGTGGTGTTATAATTCTTTAATGGGGGAACTGGTGGTTGTGGTCTCAGGCGTGGTGTTTGTGTTCCTCAGGCTGGGTTCAGTTGCTTAGCAACAGCTCTGTTGCTGTCTCCACGTCCCAGGATTTTGACGACAATGCCACTATTACAGCATTCTGACAACAAAAGGAGGGAGGGGGGGGTTCCCATGTCACACCAAGTCTAGAGCAACAGACACAGCAAACTAGTTGCTGGGTTACGTTTGACAAGAACAACAAGAAAGATCAAAGACAACAACTAGCAGGAAGAGGAACAAGAAGGATCTCACAAGATACTGGTCATAATACATTTACATTTATGACATTTAGCTGACGCTTTTATCCAGTGACTTACAATTAGGACTGAGTACAACTTGAGCAATTGAGGGTAAAGGGTCTTGCTCAGGGGGCCCAACAGTGGCAACTTAGCAGTGGTGGGGCTTGAACCAGCAACCTTCCCATTACAAGCCAAGTATCTTAACCACTGAGCTACAATACAAGAAAAGGATGCATCATATAAGGAACTTCTCTTGACCAAAGCTGTGCTAAAGTAAATAACACTAGAAAATATGCTTTTGTTAAAAACAAACACGACCACCAGGCTAACCACCGCTACCTAAAACCCAACCATGGAGCAAACAAGCAAAAAACAAAATCTAATGAAAAACTTAAATTTCCCTACTACTTGCTTTTACTCCACTAAATTGGTTTGACATTGAAATAAAATCTTACAAGACTTGTACGACAAAGCAGCAGGTCTGCCAAAGAGTTAGCAGTCCCATATATGACCATATATGCTGCACTCATAAATAATTATATCTAAGCTAGCAAATGCACTTGCTAACTTACACTGAATGGCCTTTTTATTAATTATTCACCTGTCTACAAGCATGTTGGACCTCCTTTGTGCTTCAGAACCCCAGCCATTCCTCATCACACAGATTAAACTAGGTGTTGAAATTGTTCTGCAGGAAGCTTGGCCCATGCAGACAGGACAGATTCTCGCCGACATGCTATGAACAGACGGTTCTACCTCATCCCAGACGAGGCTTGTGCCAAATTGTGACCCTCCCATCAGCACGGTGCAACAGAAATCTGGATTCATCAGACCAGGTGATGTTTCTCCACTGTTCAGTGATCCAGGTTTTGTGCTCATTTGCCCACTGGAGTCTTCATTTTCCCTTAGCAGTGGCACTCAGACTGGTTGTTTGCTGTTATAGCCCATCTGTGCTAAGGAACGGCAAGTTGTGCATTTGGACACGTTAGTGTCCACCACCTGTTCATCAGAACGATTCTTCACATCGTCGACGAGTCATTTATGTCCACAAGGTCCCTTTTTGTTGGATGTTTTTTTCTTGATCTCACCGAAAAAATGTCTCCAGCTATTCTAGCACTGATGACCATGCCTAGTTCAGAATCACTCGATTCTCCCACTTAATTCTCCCATTCTAACACAGATTCTCACTGAAACTGATCCACACTAAATCTATGCTGCATTCAGGGGTCATGTGTCTAATTTACATACAGAGAAGCTCCAATCGTGAAAAGCCAGGTGACTGTAATAAAGTGGCCATTAAGTGTATAATAACTGCTACTACAAATTAAGCTATTTTAGCTATTCTATTTGCTATAAATAAATCTAATTGCTTGTGTGTCTTCTGTATCAAACCTGCCTTGGCTGAACAAAAATGGACTTCAACTGTAATTGCTTCACCATGTTAACTGATAGTCCTCATCAAGAACTCCTGTTGTCACAGCAGCTCAGGTCAGGTCATTCTGTGAGTAGATCTGGACAATGCCGTCTGCCAAAAGCTGTAAATGTAATATCACCTGTCATTAAAACTCGTTAAGTGTTTGCTTCAGTGGGAACGAAGTTAGCCAAGCTGCGACTGTCTGGAACTCTTGCCTTTGTAACCTAAGAAAGTGCATTACTGCCCAGGGTCTGTTGACAAACTTCTATAAGTGCTTCTCTCTCAATAACTGAGGCAGTTTGCTACAGAAAACTAAATAAAAAAGTTTAAAAAGTGAAAGGACTTGAATAATAATTAACTAGTTAATCAATAATAATAAACAATAAATATACAGAATAAATAAGTAGTTAAAAAGCTAATTATGTTGCTTCTGTTCAAATGATTGCAATTGCAAAGGCTGGTTTAAAGCCCAAAACAATAAAATCAACAACACAAAAACCACTCAGCCAGTATCATACATGTATCATACATTGCTCTTTAAAATACAAAGCAAGTTAGTACCATCATCTTTTGACATTTGAATTATGATTTGTTATACTCCTTTAAAACAAATGTGTTGTTATCTCTTGATCTGCCCTGTGTGTGTGTGTGTGTTGTTATCCCTCGATCTGCCCTGTGTGTGTGCTGTTACTCCTTACTCTACATTTACGGCAGTTAGATGACACTTTTATCCAAAGCGACTTACAATTATGAATGAGTACACCTTGAGCAAATGAGGGTCAAGGGGACCAACAGCGGCAACTTGGCAGTGGTGGGGCTTGAACCAGCAACCTTCCGATTACAAGTACCTTAACCACTGAGCTACCACTCTACCCTGGGTGTGTGTGTGTGTGTCATCTCTTGATCTACCCTGGGTGTGTGTGTGTGTGTGTGTGTGTGTGTCATCTCTTGATCTACCCTGGGTGTGTGTGTGTGTGTGTGTGTGTGTGTGTGTGTCATCTCTTGATCTACCCTGGGTGTGTGTGTGTGTGTGTGTCATCTCTTGATCTACCCTGGGTGTGTGTGTGTGTGTGTGTCATCTCTTGATCTACCCTGGGTGTGTGTGTGTGTGTGTGTGTGTGTGTGTCATCTCTTGATCTACCCTGGGTGTGTGTGTGTGTGTGTGTGTGTCATCTCTTGATCTACCCTGGGTGTGTGTGTGTGTGTGTGTGTGTGTCATCTCTTGATCTACCCTGGGTGTGTGTGTGTGTGTGTGTGTGTGTCATCTCTTGATCTACCCTGGGTGTGTGTGTGTGTGTGTGTGTGTGTCATCTCTTGATCTACCCTGGGTGTGTGTGTGTGTGTGTGTGTGTGTCATCTCTTGATCTACCCTGGGTGTGTGTGTGTGTGTGTGTGTGTGTGTGTCATCTCTTGATCTACCCTGGGTGTGTGTGTGTGTGTCATCTCTTGATCTACCCTGGGTGTGTGTGTGTGTGTGTGTGTGTGTGTGTGTGTCATCTCTTGATCTACCCTGGGTGTGTGTGTGTGTGTGTGTGTGTGTGTGTCATCTCTTGATCTACCCTGGGTGTGTGTGTGTGTGTGTGTGTGTGTGTGTGTGTGTCATCTCTTGATCTACCCTGGGTGTGTGTGTGTGTGTGTGTGTGTGTGTGTGTGTGTCATCTCTTGATCTACCCTGGGTGTGTGTGTGTGTGTGTGTGTGTGTGTGTGTGTCATCTCTTGATCTACCCTGGGTGTGTGTGTGTGTGTGTGTGTGTGTGTGTGTGTGTCATCTCTTGATCTACCCTGGGTGTGTGTGTGTGTGTGTGTGTGTGTGTGTGTGTCATCTCTTGATCTACCCTGGGTGTGTGTGTGTGTGTGTGTGTGTGTGTGTGTCATCTCTTGATCTACCCTGGGTGTGTGTGTGTGTGTGTGTGTGTGTGTCATCTCTTGATCTACCCTGGGTGTGTGTGTGTGTGTGTGTGTGTGTGTGTGTCATCTCTTGATCTACCCTGGGTGTGTGTGTGTGTGTGTGTGTGTGTGTGTGTCATCTCTTGATCTACCCTGGGTGTGTGTGTGTGTGTGTGTGTGTGTGTGTCATCTCTTGATCTACCCTGGGTGTGTGTGTGTGTGTGTCATCTCTTGATCTACCCTGGGTGTGTGTGTGTGTGTGTCATCTCTTGATCTACCCTGGGTGTGTGTGTGTGTGTGTCATCTCTTGATCTACCCTGGGTGTGTGTGTGTGTGTGTCATCTCTTGATCTACCCTGGGTGTGTGTGTGTGTGTGTGTGTGTGTGTGTGTCATCTCTTGATCTACCCTGGGTGTGTGTGTGTGTGTGTGTGTGTGTGTGTGTCATCTCTTGATCTACCCTGGGTGTGTGTGTGTGTGTGTGTGTGTGTCATCTCTTGATCTACCCTGGGTGTGTGTGTGTGTGTGTGTGTGTCATCTCTTGATCTACCCTGGGTGTGTGTGTGTGTGTGTGTGTGTGTGTGTCATCTCTTGATCTACCCTGGGTGTGTGTGTGTGTGTGTGTGTGTGTCATCTCTTGATCTACCCTGGGTGTGTGTGTGTGTGTGTGTGTGTGTGTGTCATCTCTTGATCTACCCTGGGTGTGTGTGTGTGTGTGTGTGTCATCTCTTGATCTACCCTGGGTGTGTGTGTGTGTCATCTCTTGATCTACCCTGGGTGTGTGTGTGTGTGTGTGTGTCATCTCTTGATCTACCCTGGGTGTGTGTGTGTGTGTGTGTGTGTCTCATCTCTTGATCTACCCTGGGTGTGTGTGTGTGTGTGTGTGTGTCTCATCTCTTGATCTACCCTGGGTGTGTGTGTGTGTCTCATCTCTTGATCTACCCTGGGTGTGTGTGTGTGTGTGTGTGTCTCATCTCTTGATCTACCCTGGGTGTGTGTGTGTGTCTCATCTCTTGATCTACCCTGGGTGTGTGTGTGTGTCTCATCTCTTGATCTACCCTGGGTGTGTGTGTGTGTGTGTGTGTGTCATCTCTTGATCTACCCTGGGTGTGTGTTATCTGTTGATTTACCTTGTGTATGTGTTTGTGTTGTTCTTATCAGTTTATCTATCCTGTGTGTAGGTGATAGATACTCACTTTATCAAAGCCCATAGCACAGAGTTTGTCTATTTTGCGTGTGTAGTCTGGACTAGAGACAGGAGCGCCTGCGTAAACGTGTGACCAGAGCCGTGCGGTCTGCTTGAACATCTCTGGGTTCTGTTTATACTGGGGACACCAAACACACAGTTATAATGCATCTCTGGGTTCTGTTTATACTAGGGACACCAAACACACAGTTATAATGCATCTCTGGAATTATTTTGATAGTGGCGACCTAAAATGGACAGTATAAAGTGAATTATCTGGGCGTGTCATCTGAGACTGGTATGTGTGATTATGATCATCTGGGAGGGAATCTAACCCTATACCACATACTCTACAAGTGCTCTTGTGGGACATCTGTTTGCTCCTCTGGGTCATGCTTCCTTTTATAGCCATGGTGAGCATCTTCTAAAGTCCCTAATTATTATACTATGATCCTGATCAAATTGTTATGTTTGTAGGCATTCTGAACACCATACTACCATGACAGAAAGGTCTGTGTGATGTCTGTATTTGTCATGGACTGCATGTTATCCCAATGCATCAAATGCCTTGACTGTGATAGACAGGTCTTAGATTTGAGGCTGTTTAAGTACACAATACCATCAGTTAACCCAGTACTAAATGACACACAATAACAAAACCTTCCAGCAAGCCCAGGTGATCAGTATCTATATAATCAGAACCGGACGCCAAAAAAAAAAAAAAAAAAAAAGCAAATTAAGTCTACCCAGGCCATACCTGATTGGCTACAACGGCATCCTGCGGGTCGTCTGGCTCTGCAGCTGCCAGCAGGGCTTGTAGTGACAGCAAAACTGTCCGGAGGGTCATAGCCGCCGCCCTGACATACAGGCACACGCAGATACACGCAGGCCAGTACAGAAGAGAAGTCTTTCATGTTAAAAAGGTACGCCACTTCTCAAGATAGTAACACCAACAAATGAATAAATATCAGAAATGCTAATTCATACTAAATTAACCCAGCTACGTCTCATTAATATTTAGAATCTGCTGCCGTTCTCTGGAGGCTATGCGCTGATGTACAGTAGTACAGTGACAAAGGAAAAAATAATCCCCTCCACTGGGACAGAGAGGGGTTCAGACAGCAGCACACTTCAGTGAAAGACTTAGATATAGCACAGTATTACTGCTATTATGATTCTACCAAACACAAGCAAGCAAGCACAATAAAATACCTTCCTTACAAGGAAAATGGTTAAATATAACAATAAATAAATAAACAAATAAACTAATTAATTAACAGACTAGAAAGTGAAGCAAATAGAGCAAATGTGAATACTGTGTGGTCTTTTATCTTAGAACAGCTCCAAAACATAATATGGAAAATATATCATCCATCCAAATGTCTCACCACTGGTCCTTTAGAATGTCCAGGCATATGGCACCAGTTACTGAGCTGATGTTGGGATGCCAAATTTTTGTGATGAACCGTACCTGAAATAAAACAGAGAGGAAAGAAAAGCTTCTTTCAAAGCCACTGTGCATCACTTATAAAAACCTATAGGTAATTTTTCACTTGCAGAGTAATCGTTATAGCCCTTTGACTAACTGTTATATTAAAACCATCCATATTTACTTTACTTTTTTCTCTTTCAAAATGTCTCCCAGTAACCAACCTGCACAAATGGACACACACACACACACACACACACACACACACACACACACACACACACACACACAGACATGCTTTTGCACAGACACAAAGATACACACTTCAGTGCATGTCAACCCAGCAGAGCTGGATTAGTCCCATTAGACTAGCTCTCATGCACACATACCTTTGGTGGATTGAATGGATACGTTTCTGGAATTTTAATTTCTAGCTGGTATCTACCACCTGAGGACCAAAAACATAGATATTATTACATGATGCAAAAGAACACATAAAATACAAGAAAACAAAAAAGCAAACAAACCAACAACAAAAGAATATCCAGAAATGCCAGAACCAATCAATAACAAGTATTATGCCAGAACCAAATCAATAACAAGCCCCCGAGCCGCCCTTTCTCCTGTGAGCTGTGTCACTGTTCATCAGAAAGCTACTAAACTTGTTTCAACACTACTTCTAGTAAAAGTTAAGAACAATATATAGAACAAAGCAAAACACAATTCTAAGAAAAATGGACAATAACAATAATATCTTAAATATAACAGGATTAATGATAACTGCCTGTACTATTGTAATTCTTAATAATTATTATTTTCCTACTCCACACCTTATGTATTTACACTATACATTCATGTGTCCTTTCAGTAAATGTTCTTTCAAATCACTGGCTTCTAACCTTGGTTGGCGTCATCTTTTTTGGGGAGGGAAAGTTTTTATCCCAATAAATATTTTCTCAGAATGACAACTACATTTCTGCCAAGAACTCCATCACTGCTGAACAACTCCACCACTCCAGCTAGAGATATGTAATCAGAAATGCCAGTGCGTTAACTGTGGCATCCAAATTTCCCCATGAGGTAAGGTGTGGCCCACGAGGCCAAGCTAGGTGCCTTGGTGTCTGGTTTTCACCTTCATAAGGTGTGTCGGGTGGTCCTGCAATCTCCCCCTTGAGTTCTGTGAAGTTCTCATCCACCAGGTCCACTTTAATCTGATTTTTACTTGTCTGTGGACAATAGGGATTACGCTACTATTACATTATATTATTAGACTTTAAGAAAATAATAACCACCAACTAAAGCGGGCAAGGCTAATAACTAAGTAAAAGTAACGTGGTTGTAAACAATTAACACATTGATGCTGCGTCAGGGAACTCAAAGACGTATGGTTTCTGGTTTTAACTTGGTCTTAAAACTAATGGTTTATTTAGGTGTCGGACTGGAAGTTGCACTTATATTCTACTCAATTTCGTGTTACATAATTTAAACATTTGGGGCTACATAAAGCACACATCTGACTTCATGTAGTCAACAACAAGTGCGGAGCACAGCTAGCCACGTAACACTAACCTAGCTAACTTACGGTAAACTGTTTTAACACGCATTGGGGTTTGTTCTCGTACCGCTACTGGACACGCAGAGACGTCGTTAATGCTATCAAATATTCAGGGGAAAGATTAAAAACACTTTACTGTCACCAGAGCTAGGACATCATGGGTGCGATCTGACACTTTGAAGCCCCGATGTTGCGCCGACAAGCTAGCTCTAGCTATGCTAACTAGAAACCAAACGGACTTTGCAAGAACTCGCTAAATAAAGGGTTTGTCGAGTAGTCCAAGCCATTTTTGACAGGAGACCCGGAGCGCTTAACATTCATTCACCTGACACATTTGTGTAAGCATCTGAACCGCTTACTAATGAAACCAATTCACGTGATTTATTGCAGCCAAGTTTACAGTGGCTACCGTTGGTTTTATTAGCTACTTGATAGCTAATCATCCTAAAGTGCAGTACAAAAGTACAAAAAGAATGCAACGTTTGAATAAAAAATTAAACCTATAGTTATTGCTGAGCTCTGCATGAATGTAGCTCTGCTAGCTAGATTAGCTAACTAACCAACTAAGGAAATAGCGAGATTGGCCTGCCCTCCCTCACAGGTTATGGCCAGGTAGCTAGGTTACCAAACTTAGCCTGTTAGCTAAGCCGGGTTCTCTGAAACGGCACAAATAACCACATTCAACTTGTCCATGTCTAACCATTCAGCAACAGCAACTCCGACTGCGTTTTTAGGACAATAGTCATCTAATAAGGCACCACAGATCACCACGGCCACCACAGCAGAAGATAAAGTAACGTTTTTTTGTTTGTTTTTTATTGTAAAGTACAGTGGTATTTAAAATACTAGCACACAACGGAAGACTGCGAAGTTAAATTATGTGCTAGCTAAACACTGGCTGGGTTACCCAAGCTAGCTAGTTAGCCACACTGCTTGCTAGCTGTCTGAATGTACTCAGCCGTGTTAGGCGGGGTAGTTGGCTAGTTTCGACCATCCTGTGCCTGACGAATGGATGTGTCCGTGTCCGAACTTACCTCTTCACTTTTGAGGACTTCTTTAAATTCCCGTTTTATCCTCTGTACAGCAATGTTGGCCATAGTGCAACCGTGTCTTCACCGTCCGGGGCGAGCGCTACCTACCTGCGGTGTCGGGCCTTGTACAGCGACAGCCAGCTATGAACCCTTCCGCTGGATCTCTCTCTCGATATCTGCCCCCTCTCTCTTTCACTTTTTAATACTACAGTGGCAATAATAATACACTTTTCGGTATACGATACTGAGTCAAAACCGGTTACACAGTACTTATCAACGCTGTAAACAAAACCGAGGACCTCTCGGAGTGCAAAACGTGATTTTGTCGTAACGGTAAAACAGAGTTCAAGGGATTCGGGAATACCTCCGGTACATTTCATACAGACTACTCCGGTGTCAAAATACGGATCACGTGACGCTTCACGGCCCTTGTCCTCGTCGCTGCATGAAATGCAGTTGAATTATAAAATTGATTGCACGTTTCCGGTTACTACACGTTTTCTACACTTCTAAGTACCTAAAGTCTATTTAAAAAAAATCCAAAGCTGATGACTAAACTTTACATTTTCTTTAATAAAGAGAGCAGTGGGCTTATTGAAGCGCCATACCAGTTTGGCATAATACTATGACAATTTATGAATATGAAATTATTGGTCATGAATGAACGAACAGCACACTATTACATGATAATATGAACATTTTAATCTCTACACATCTTATAGTGTTGTGTTTTCAGTATAGAATAACATTTATTTAAAATAGCAAGACACACAAGTTTACAGTAGCTGCAGGCCCAAAAGCACAATAATCATCTGTTTAATCAAGTTATTTTTAATTTTACTGCTGCATTTATTTTTATGTAATTTAAACAATTGTAATTAATCAGCATGGTAAAACAACAATAGTTTCCAGAGGAACAGAATGTTTCAGACATCTCTGTCTGGAACAGAAAGATGTATTTTACCAGATTACCATATGTCTGGATAGATTCCTCCTTTATTTCTTCTGTGCTACACAAAAGATTCTTTACATTCACATATAATAACAATAAAATAAAGACTCTCTTACTCTTAAGATGAATAGGCACATGCATCAGTATGTGAGTGGTGCTCATAAAGGCATTGGCAAGGCTTTGACAACAAGCTGTATGCCAGAAGTGAACGACACATCGGCTCACTAATGCATCTCACCAGGATATACAGCAACGTCATTCAGATTGGACATGTGTAGTCAGATGGTTACACAGAGTGGGAAAGCAGCTAGAACAGAGTGGATCGTACTACAGAAGGTAACGTAACAGATGTTGAGGGCAGCGACAAATCCTCATCTGCAGTTAGGAACATTTGTGTACTTTTTGACTCCTCCCTCTCTTTTGAACGCCACAACAAGTCACTGGTTAAAAATGCAATTTAATCCCCATAAGATTGAGAAATTTAGGCACATGTTCTCCAGAAAAGATGCTGAGACTCTGGTTCACACTTTCATCACCTCCCATCTTGATTAATGCAACTCTCATTGGCATACCAAACAAAACCATCCGCTCAATTCAATATGTTCAGAATTTGGCTACAAGAATTAATTTACACATTAGAAAATCAGCCCACATCACCCCAGTTCTATATCAGTTACACTGGCTCCATGTCCCTCAACATGGAGTTTAAACTCCTGCTCACATACAAAATATGGAACACTTTACCTCAATCTCTCCATCTCTGTTCTTCACTTTCCTCTTTGAAATTTCTTCCTCTTTCAACTTAAAAGACACCTCTCAATATTTGTCATCACCTTTTTCTGTCAATAGCTGTTAATTAATGTGTTAAATGTGTTTTTTTCCATCTGTATTGTTATTGTAAAGCGACCTTGAGTTTTTTATTATTATT
This sequence comes from Electrophorus electricus, assembly GCF_041902795.1. Classification (NCBI taxonomy): domain Eukaryota; kingdom Metazoa; phylum Chordata; class Actinopteri; order Gymnotiformes; family Gymnotidae; genus Electrophorus; species Electrophorus electricus. Next base: position 8,647,085 of record NC_137499.1, on the reverse strand, counting down.
ATCCAAGCACTTTACATCTTTAGCCCACTCACTTTACATACAACACAATGACATACAGCAGGAAAGAGTGAAAAGCCATTACAATACTGTTTATCCCAAAGAGAATACAGCATTAAACATAGCAGGACTGAACAGATCATCAAACAATTAATTCCAGTTATAATGTGCAGATCAATCTTGAAATGACACATATACTAAAGAATATATGTATATTACAGCATGTATATTTACCGATGCCTGGCTTTGAAAATTTAAACTTCATGTTATAATTTATATGTTTGTAATTCTGTCAAAAATTCACCAGATGGCAATGTTGTTCAAAGTTTGCTATTCTCCAAAGATTTAAGTTGCATTAAGTAATTATTTAATTACACTGTAATCACAAATTTTACATTTATACAGTATATACAAGGACAAGACATGTTTAGTTATTAACATATCAAACATACAAACAGGAAAAAAAACCCAATCAAGTTGTAAACCTAAAATGAAGCTAAATTATGTAATTTTATGATTCACGCAATTACATATAAGCTTAGAATATAAATATACTTATTTCCATGAGCACACTTGTAGTCATGGAAAAATACATTTTGGAAAATAATGTTTTGTAAGGCAATATCCTGGTAAAATATCCTTGTGTCCTAAATCTATTCTTTCAGTTAATACTGGCATTTCCCCAGCTGTTTTGTCTGGCTGTGTTTAAGGAGCACTTGTTGGCCTGTTCTGACAACCTGCTGCAGGCATCAAAACCCCCAGATCTCAAATCCAATTTCCGATCCAGGATATTTTTAGTTATGTATGTCACACCTAACATCTAATGTAAAAAGAAGTTAGAAAATCTTTTTTTTTTGTTTTTTTTTTGTGGATAAGAAAAAAAACAACAAAAACCAGTAAAATACAAAGGAAAACAGAAACACAGTATTTAACAGTACTTCACTATTACTGTTACTATGGACTGACTTCAGACTTCAGACTCTGCATGCCATCCTCTGCATGGCAAACCGCTGCTGTCGGCACGGCAACTGTGGCACGGCTCGGGCCGGTCCCCTCCTCCTCTTCCTCTTGCTCCTGGTCACCATGGAAGCGGCGATGGTGCCAGCAAGCACGAGCACACAGATGGTCAGGCACATGCTAAAGAAGAGCAGGGGCTTATTCTCTGCCACCCTGGCACATAGCCAGCACCTCACCTGGTGGTCACTCGACTCGCATGGTGCAGGGTGAGTGCCAGGGTCAGGAAAGCCGCGACCTGACACAAGCTCACGGTAGACAGCGACCGAAGCCTTGGGTCGGGTATGGAGGTGGGACGAGGTGAAGAAACCAAACTCAGGAGTGTGATGGTCTTGGAGCTTCCAGATATAAAACCCATGCAGATCGATGCCATCCAACTCACGTGCTGAGAGAGAGACAGACAGGGAAAAGGTCACTCAAAATTCACATCAATCCATTCTATTCTAAATCAATTAATCAATAATCAGTCATTCCAAAATCAGTTTCCAGTGCCATATACTGAAAGGCTGTATTGGGTCATATGGATGTTGGTCACCCCTCCTCTAAATACATCAGTGCAGAATAGTAAAAGTTAATGGGTCTCTTAACCACAAAATCTTCCCAAACATTTGATGTGTCGATAGAATAATCAGTTTAATTTAACACAAAAAGTAAATCGGCATGAATAAGCCCCAATCTTTTAAGGACATCCAAAAATACATTACATCACAGAATGGCTTACATTACCTTGACTGTATGTATGCTCCCTGGGAATTAAATCCACGAGGCAAGTATTGTAAGCACCTTGCTCTACCTGCCGTAATAAGTGAGCTACAGGTATGCAGGGCAGTAATTTGTCAAACGGTGCAGTAATGGAACATTGTGTAATGGTAAAGTAAGGCTTGAGGTGTGAGTCATAGCCTTGTGAACTGTAATAGTGAAGCTGTATGTGAGACATAAATAACATGAAACAAATACATTTACCACTAACAGGCAGCGAGTGGATTCCTGTCCAGAACATTAATTTGATTTCAATGTATGCTCATTTGGTTTGTTTGTGACCTTTTGATTTTCGATGTTCTTTCATTGCACAGT
>NC_137499.1:8582500-8642500 GCF_041902795.1 Electrophorus electricus | reverse complement strand
AGAAGAAGACATGAGGAAGCGAAGCGTCAACATTGATCTGATATAAGTAATAATGTTCTTAATGGCTTGAACGATGAGAGAGCTCTTACATGCTCTGGAGAGCATGTAAACCACCATGTTGGGAAAGGATATTGCCACACATTTATGTCAAGATGGATGGAGTGCGCAAAAAGAACTCAGCTAGGAAGTCACCTGATTAAGTCCTTTACATGGGTGCAATTTGTTTTATTGGTTGAACGGTTTAAAGTTCTGAAATGTGTTAAACCTTTCACACAGTTTAAGCACTTTTATAAAATTCACTGTGGCTTATCTTGACTAAGTGGGTACAATATTACTTGCTTTGGATCGTATTCTTGCCAACAAAAACCAGTCAACTCAACTGCACTGCTATTGCCAGTGTAGGCCTACTCTTTTTGGATCTTTTGTAGTGTGAAATTATTTTCTAACAAGAGGGCAAATTTATGTTGGAATTTTTTATGCTCTCCAAGCTGGATCCATCAAAATTTGCATCCAAATATTTTTGGATCTTTTGTCCAATAAAATTGCACTACACTTGAGGTCAGTCCCTTAGTCTTGGTAGCATTCACAAACCTGAGAACTGGACTTTTCATAAAATATTTAAGATTATTTCACTGTTATTCAATGTGCTGAGATCTGTTAATATTACCAGTATATATTCACCAATACCAGTAATTTACACTGGTGACTGCACCAGAAAAGAGTTTCAATGGCTTTTTAACGTGGAGTTATCAAAACTTTAAAGATTTTAAATATGTCATTATTTTGAATTTACCCTTCAGTGCCTCCTGCAAGTAACTCCTCAAATAGGTCTGTCTCAGCTGATCATCATGGGATGCCTGGTCATCAATCCCCGTCGCTGTGACAACAATAGAATGAGTGTCTCCATAGCGGTTCTTTATCCAGCCAAGGAGTCTTCGGAGCCCCCAGGGGGTGAGAGCCTGTCCTTTCTTTGAGGTAGGCCATGTGGGGTCAGGCATTAAGGAGCAAGCATGGTTGCCGGCTTGGGTGTGAGGGTAAACCAGTCGTGTTGTGAAGTGATTAAGGGCGATAAAATCCAGAGCCCCTCGGAGCTCTGCTCTCTCCTCCTCAGAGAAGTAAGGAAGGTGAAATGGGCCTGAGTGATCATATCCATAGCAGGTAGTTTTGTCAGGGCAGGCCAGATCCCTCAAGAAAGGATCAAGGTAACGCCCAAGCTCAAACAGCAGGCATTGTTGAACAGCGCTGGTGTGAGATTCCATGAATGGATTCGCTGGTTCCACCCAGTCTGCATGCACTGCAAAGCTCACTTCCGCCCCCTGCTGTTGGCGGAAGTGTTTGTGGTAAACATTCCACGCGCGTGCATGCGCCAAGAGCAGGTTACGAAGCACCTTACGTGCGTTCAGGTTATACACATCTGTTAGCCGGTTCGGCTCGTTAATGGTGATCCAAACTGACACCAGGTCCCCGAACTCCCGATAACAAAATGTGGTGTAGTCAACAAAGGCCTCCACGATACTAGCATTCAGCCAGCCCTCCTGGGCATACAGAGGGCTGGGCAAGCCCAGGGTGGGTGACTTGAGGCTGGGGTGGTAGAGTGTGACGGCGGCCTGGATGCCCCTCCTCTGGAGCTCTGTCAGCATGCAACGGTAAAAGCGCACAGCTTCCACGTCCACCGTTGAGATGTCTCCCTGGGGGAAGAGCTGGAGCCAGTCCAGGGAGAAGCGGTAATGTGATGACCCCATGACCTCTATCAGGTGGATGTGACGTGGAATAGCCAGGAAGTCAGTGCACTGTGAGGCGCGTGTCTGAAGCGTCACCCCAGCGATAGGGCGGAGGGCACCGTTGCCCGTAAAATTCCAGCGGTACACATGAGGGTCGGTGAACTGGGGTGAGAAGGGTTGGTGGCGTACCTGAAAACACAAACACAAACACAAACACTTCATCCAGCATGCAACAACTTCATGTGACTGAGTTGTGCTCAGGATTTTAATGTTGACAGACAGAGAACATTCATTTTAAATCTATCTCTCCCTTTTCTCAACCCCTTACCCACACTCACTTGCTGGATAGAGTCAGCCACACCAAAGTGGAAGTCACATGGAAAATATCCCATGATATTCTGTTCTGTCTGATTGGTCGGGAACCCATTGTCCTTAACAATCTGCCTGTAGTATTGAGCGGTTGTCTTTGGGATCCTTGTGCGTTGAGGCTGGTCGAAGTCTACGTAGAAGAGTCCCCGTCTTATGCTGTACCCGCTGCTCCACTCAAAACCATCCACCAGGGACCATGCAGTGTAGCCAAACACTTTCACCTGATCCACAACCGTAGCTGAGACACACATGCCAGCAATGACAATTAAAGATGCAAACAGATCTTGTTATCAACATTACGCATTACATGAGAAATACAAGTACTTACACCTACAGGAAAAGTACCTACACCTCCTAAATACACTCATACCTGCACTTACCTTGAAGCACCTGGTTAATGAACCTCTTCATAACATAAATGTTTACTGTGTCATCCACTCCTACAGAGGCATTAGAAAACCAGCCACTCTCTGCCACCAGCACCTCTGGATCTCCATACTCCTGTTTAATCCAGTACAGCACCTTCCTCATGTTCAGCACCACGGGCAGGCCAGGGTGAGCCAGCCCTCGCATTGCTTGTACAGTGTCCGGCCCAAAAGCCAGGGAGAAGAAGTCAGCTGTTCTGTGACCCAAAAGCTTCTCCTTTGGGGTGAACTCTGGGACGAGCCCCTGGTGTGAGTCCCGCAGAGATTGTGGGTAATCCCTTCCTCCATGTATAGGCTCTGCAAACCAGCCAATCACAGCCTCCATAGACTCCTGACACAACCTCACATTGTCTGGTGTGGCCTGTCCTCGAAGTGGTTCCACCCAAAGGGAGCCGAGCGTGATGGAGATTAGGCCATGCTGGTGGGGGCGGTAGTGGTCGTTGTATACATGCCAGGTTTGTGCATGAGCCTGTCAGTGTGGAAAAACAAAGAAGAAATTATCTGGCCTGTAGGTCAGCAGACAGTGGTCAGAGGCACCAGACATGTTCAGGTGAAGTCTCAGGTGACTCCAAGCAGAATCATTGTGCACCTTCAGCCTATTATGCAACAATAAATCACTAAACCTCACTTGACACTCCGGAAGGGAGTTTCCTGTAATAAGATGTTATCCAGTTCCGTGCTTAGACACAAACAGACAGCTGAGGAGCGTCAACTCAAAATTTCCATCTGAATTTTTGTTTAAGATTCAGATGTGAAGAAAGGCTTCAATGTCTCTTTCAACCAAAATGACAATTTGTACTTGAGAGAAATAGGAAAAATTTTCATAATATTGAAAAAATATACATATTATAAAATCTACATATTATAATCTATTCATTATTAGCAATTACATGTTGACTGCATACATTTTGACTGGCTGTAATTCAATGTAAGAAGAAATGGCAGACTATGTGGTGAAGTAATAAAGTGTAAAGTTCAAAGTTCACAGACAGATCAAGCATTCTTATCCTAAAAAGACACATCAATAAACATCACTACGAGTAGAGTACTATTATTCTGCACCAGCTCCTCCAAACATCTGATTGAGAAAAATGAACCCCAGCATTGACCTTTGACCTTCTGACCCTGCACTCACCCTGATGAGGTTGTGTGCGACGATGAAGGGGTCAGCAGGGTCCCCGGTCACGCCCGGAGCATGGGCCCCCGTGCCATACCCTAGAGTTGCGATGAGTAGTGGGTTATGCATCGTGATCCAGTATCGCACCTCTTGGCCGAATGTGGTGAAACAAAACTGGGCATAATCAGTGAAGATCTGCACCATCGCTTGGCTCGTCCAGCCGCCCAGCTGCTCCTGCAAGCTTTGGGGTAGATCCCAGTGGAACAATGTTACCATGGGCTCCAGACCCAGAACCCTCAGCCTGCTGATCAGACGTCTGTAGTGTTCCACCGCGGCGTAGTTGGGTTGTCCTGTGGCGTTACCATCTGGAAACAGTCGCGGCCATGAGAGTGAGAAAGCATAGAACTTCACTCCAAGGTACTGAATTGCTTCCACATCCTTCTCCCAGAGGGCATAACTGTCACTGGCTGCATTATCTGTCACCGTGTCAACGTCGCCTCCCGTCCCACGCTGACCCTGGGGCAGGTTGTAGGAAAAGTGGTCCCATATAGATGCTCCTTTCCCATCCTGATCCCAGGAACCCTCTGTTGGGAATGCTGACGTTCCAACACCCCAGAGGAAATTTGGGGGAAACGTACCAGAGAGGAAGTCTTGTTGGTTCAGTGGGCGATCCCACAGGCTTTTTCCATCTCCTGATGCGCTCTGCACTCTGTCCACCACACACACGAGGATGAGGAGGGACAGATGAAGAAAGAGCAGACAGGAAGAGGACAGGGCACTGGTCATCTTAAAGGAAGCCGTAGAGAAATATCTTGAGAGACAGCACTGCAGAAGAAGCAAAGGACGTTGTTTTGGAATGAGGACTCATGTTAACACAGGGTGATGGAACCCGAGAAATGAAACCTTGGAGCCTGAGAAGATGTGCGACTGCTTTACCTGAAGTGCCTTCCACTCCCTCTGGCCTCTCTCGTGGTTACATAGAGAGACACAAATACATTCAGAAGCTCTTGGATAGCAGGAAGGAGGACCTCTAATCAATGATTAACATGAACTCTAATCCTCATGCGTGGATATCTGTTCTTCTTCCTCTCTCTCCCCTCCCCTCCCTGTGATAGGGAGAGAGTGATGGAGGGAGGGGAGAGGAGAGAGCTGGAGAAAAAAGGAAAAAAAAGTATGTTTTATTTACAATGGTCTGTTGTTTGTTATTATCTGAAGTACTGGACAGGGTTCGTCATGAGGCAGCTATGGTAGTTTCAGGGCCGGTAACTGAGACTTGAAACAAATGAATAGATGAGATCTAAGATCAGTGAACACATCCCAAATCTGATTTTTACATTTTCACTTGATCCCTGGTATCCGTAATATATGATGCCATTAGACAAACTGGTCCAGCCGGAACAATTTTTTTTGGAAAAAAGGTCGCAACAATATAGCGTAGAGTCATCCATGACGATGAAATAAAAGTGATTCTGATCTGATCTCCGAGCCAGAGGTGGAGCTGCTGTTGTTGATGTCATCCATCAGTGAGCCAGAATTAGGTTTTGATGATGCCATGAAATGCAAGCAGGTGGCAGGAGCAGGGCTGATTAGATAAGACTTACCCTGAGGTAGAACAGTGCAGCACAGCAAAACAACAACAAACAGAGAAACAACACAAAAAGGGAAATGCGAAGAAATGGGAGAGTGTGTGTGTGAGAGAGAGAGAGCTCAAATGTCTGTTAAGTACTCTGCAATTTAACATTACAGTTCAGCGAATGCAAACACAAAATTTAATGAAAAGAGTGTGTATGTATGTTTATTAGAGCGAGAGAGACCTCAAATTTCTATTAAGTACTCCACATTTTAACATTGCTTGGTTACAGTTCTGTTAATGAGTTAGAGGTCTGGAAGATGATTTGTAAGGATTTTAATGGCGAACTGAGAGTTTCAGTTCATTACTGCCCTGATCATTGTCCTTTATAAATGGAAACCTGGCTACCAATGTGAGATTATACTTTAATTAACACACATCCCCATCTAAGGCAGCCGGGCCATTATCTGTGCTTGTGTGCTTGAGTATATTTGCAAATCCATTGTGTTGTGTGTATTTGCTCATTTCTTAGAGGTGTATATTAAATTCCATTTTCTGCCTTGCTGCGTGTGCTGTTGACTAAAACTAGGACACTGTATGACACACACAAACACACACACAAAACCGCATATACATACAGACACAAACATGCACACAAACACACAAAACAACACGCACAAACACAAACATACAAACATGTATACAAACACACACACAAACCCACCCACAAACACAAACACATACATGCACACAAACATGCAAGCACACAAAAAAAACTTGCAGACGAACACATACTAATACAGATTTATATACACACAAACAAACATGCATATAAACACACACAAACATGCATATAAACACACACAAGTAGATTAGACACTATATGATGCACACAAACACATACAAATATGCATATAAACACACACACACAGTCACACACAAGTAAGTTTGACTCTGTATGACACACAAACACACACAAGTTTGGCACACAAATAACCATTTCTTCTAAATTTGCACCTAAAAACAGAATGCTTGTCCAGTTCACAGATAAATAACACAGACCATTTTAGCAGATTAGCAGATACAGTAATCAAGCCTCTGAATGAACAAAACATTGGTTTGTCTCAGATTCATTTTAGTGAGGAAACAACCCTGTCTGCGAGATACTAATGTACAATCTGTTTTTTAAAGAAATATCTTTGAAACAGAAAAGCAGAAGTAGGTTGTCATTATTTGAACAATCTGCTTTCATATTTTTTAGCTACCTCTAAATCAACTAAACCAACCATGTTCATTTGCATCACTTCCCTAACTAAACTACTGTAGCCTTAGACTGTCACAGGCAGAAGGACTTTCTTCAATAAACCGGTATGTGAAATATCATTACAAGATTTGTTTCTGATTCTAATTAATTACAGTTTAAGGGAAGATATTGAATGCAGTGCACACTAAATCAACTAAATGTACAATAAGCCATTAATTGCTGCAAATACATTAAGGAAACCCTGAGTTTGTTTGCAACTTTATCCTTAAAAAACCCCCTAACAATTAAACTGAATAACTATTCTGAAACCAAATGAGCTCAGCAACAATTTGTAAAAATATACTTTGAATATTTATTTAATCTTAATGTTTAATCCTAATTTTCCTTAATCTTATTAATCGTGAGTGGTAAAATGGTGAAATAACCACAGGGCCCTCATTATTCTTGCAAGAGTGTTGTGAATTTGGTCATATGCTTAAGATTATCAAGTGAGCAAGCAGGGACACTCCCAGTGAATTTATGCTTATGACAGCATTCTGTTTGTCCTCATCTGTGTAAAACATGCAAAGACGTGCTTTTCATTGTAAACAAACTTTCAGAATCCCACATGTGTTAATACCCAATCTTTAACCCACTACAAAAGCAAAAATTAAAGAAATTGAAATGACCAAATTGACAAAAATATTGCTTTGGGAAAAGTCCAGTAAATGTAAGAGTTATGTGACTATCCATAACCTTTCCAATGCCTTTTTTTTCTGTCATGCAGACATCATTATTTTAGACTATTTTCATAGACTATGTAATACAATCCAAATCCAGAAACCAAAAACAAGGCAGAATCTAGCGGCTACTATTTAGTGTCCGTTGTCGTCCAGAGGAGGATGGCCCCCATCTGAGTCGTGGTTCCTCTCCAGGTTCCTTCCTCGTGCTCCAGGGAGTTTTTCCTCACCACTGTCGCTCTTGTCTTGCTCACTGACGGCTTGGACTCAGACATTTGTAAAGCTGCTTTGTGACAACGGCTGTTGTGAAAAGCGCTATAGAAATAAATTTGACTTTGACTATCTGTTTCATTAAACTGTTGTAAGACATTGAAGTGAGCAGTGATATGAGTGCAATAAATGAATGGGTTTATTTGTGTAGCGTTACTAGTTAGTTGAAGACCTAGCTGGAAAAATAAGCCAATGATATTTAAATTCATATTTATCAGACAATTAAAGTAGCAAAATTATTATACTCCCTGATACATGTATATTTTGATATTATTGATTCTGATATTTTAAATTGTTGATTTTTCTAGTTGTTAAAATATTATACTCAAACTGACCAAATCTGAGACATGAGATTGATTGTACAGACATGTCAAAGATAAAACTAGTTTATTCATATGGAACTTGCATTAATAATAAACATCTAATAAAGATCTACCCACAAAGACAAATGTAAATTAACATTATTATTTTTTGTTCATACATACATACATAGTAAATTTTGGGAAATACTATAGCTTGTATTATGATTATTTATCCAACCAAAGTTACAACTGTGTTGCTTACATCTTCTTTCTTTGTGCCCTCTGCAAACAGGGTAACGAGGGCTCCAGGGCACACCATGTGGACACTGGCTGTATTGCTGGTATCCTTCCCGACTTCCTTCCTGCTCGTTTTGGAGAAGGTTGTCCTTAACTACTCTTGCAGAAACCTCTCCTACGTTCCTTCTAATATCCCATCATCGGCTCTGAGCGTGGATCTGTCTCAGAATCACATTCAGACCCTGAAAAAATATGACTTCCATGGCACACCCAGCCTCCATTTCTGGAAACACTGGACCTGTCCCACAACAGACTCCAAAACCTGTCCAATCAGAAATACCTTTTAAAAGCACAGAGCCTACAGTGCTTGGACGTGTGTGCCAACAGGTTTTCAGTTATGGCACTGGGTGTTGAGTTCGCCAGACTGACAAGCATAAAGTGGCTTGGTCTGAATGCTGACTACATTCGAAATAACGACTTTGCAAACATCTCTGCACACTTACTCCAGACCCTCTTCATACAAGCCCAGAATCTGAAGGCCTATGAAGTGGGAAGTCTGCTATATGCAAAGGCAATAAAAATTTCCATTGTAATGTCAAACAATGACTATCTTGACAACCCAGTGATTGCTGATGCTTTAGCATTTTTTAAGGAAGTAGAGCTCACTGGCTTAAATCATCCCAAAGACTTCGTCGGAGACCTTGTATTGCAACAAGCAGAAATTTAAACAGTTAATTTACACTTATCTACTATTCAGATCACCTGGAAAGTTGTTACAGCCCTCATCAACAGCATCTTAACATCCTCTGTTCACCAGCTCAGTTTATTTAATCTTACCTTGACTCAAATGGTTGAAGGCACAAGTATCAACCAAAGCCACATCTTTGATTCCTTTAGTGTCACACAGTCATCAGTGACCATGTTCATGTTTTCTCAGGAGGAGCTCTGAGTCCAATAATCCACATGACCTGCCCAAAGGTGGTTAGTGCAATACAAATGCTTTATTTGTCTGACTGCACCCTATCTGAAAATGTCTTCTTCAGAGGGCTACATCAGGAATGTGATACCTTCACAAATCTGGAGATTCTGGTTCCGAGGGTCAACAATCTTAGATATCTATTGCCCAACAACCCGACGAGTTGCAGGGGGTGTACTATCATGCTTTTGTCTCATATAGTCAACGTAACACCAACTGGGTCAAAGGTCAACTCTTACCCAAGCTGGAGGGCAAGGATCCAGCTGCGATCCGAAAGGGGCTGCGAGTGTGCCATGAGAGAAATTTTATCCCTGGCAAAACGATCGTGCATAACATCTTACGTTGCATAGAACAGTCGAGGTTGTGTCTTTGTGCTCTCAACCCACTTCTTTCAAAGCGAATGGTGTCATTACGAGCTGTACTTTGCCAGCCACCAGAGGCTAACGCGATCCCAAGACAACATTCTCCTCATTCTCCTGGAGCCGCTGCCCCCATACCTCATCCTGCCTAAGTACCACCAGCTGAAGCACCTACCTTGAATGGCCGCAGGACAAAGCTAAACAAGGAATGTTCTGGGCACATCTGCAGGCAGCCCTACAGGCAGATTTACCCAGCCCCCCTTACGAGGGAGACAGCGAGTGAGAACTAACTAATAGATGGAAAGTGAAACGGCAGAGAATGGGGACAGAAGAGAACAGGACATGGTGAGGAGTGAAGACATCTAAAGGGACAAGACTGTGTAGACACATGTTGTTTAGACTTAGTAAATGAAACAGCACCAAAAGTAAATGTAGATACAAAACAAGATATTTATTACCGTTTGTGGACAAATTTGTGGACAACAATGTAAATGAAAGTCTTAGAAATTTTATATAAAGACAAATTTGTATGTTATTGATTTCTTGAAATAAAAGTTTATACAATGTCAATCATCATTTAAGATGTCCAAAATATGGACAAATTACTTATTAATGAGTACTGATATTGTTTTTGAGGTTCAGATTGCTAGCGTAGCTGCATTAAGAAATGACTGAGTCCAACATTTCAATGAACAAAATCAAAATATCATATGGGAAAAATGTAGGATGCTACGAAAGCAAAGTGACACATTCAAGATTTTTTTTCCTAAGCTACACATTCCTAGATAAACTTAATAACCAAATCTCAGTCCGATCATGCCAGCTACTGTAAATCCGTGTAGTCATTAGCACTCAGTGTTATACGTGCTGTCTATGGCAAGACAAGCCATGGTTCCAGCAGTGGAAACTGCGGACGTCCTGTGATGCCTCAGTCAGGCAGAACCATCCTTGTAAGAACCCCCTTAGATAGAGACCGAGCTTGTTGGGTGACATCCAAGAGATGTGATGAGGTAGGTTTCCCTGCACGTTCACATGTAAGTACAACAAGCCTGACTGGAATTCAACTGAAGTGAAAATGAAAACCAATGCTCTTTAGAGGCCACACCACATCATTTGATCCACCACTAAAACTGCTTTATAAGTCTACAACAGTCAACAGGAAACACTGACAGTTGAAAAAGAGGCAGTAAACAAAATGTGGAGTGGCGATTTATGTATGTTAGGACAGTGTTGTCTGTATTTCAGTCCAACCTGTAGTCACATTAATGAGTGCGAATGGACGTGCTGCTATGATGGGCACCTGTACCAGAGGGAGTCAAGCAGCCCTATTAAAGGACACAATGGAGTGATAGGTCAAAGGGCAGAGGACGTGTGTCAAAGGTCAAGGTAAGGACTGGATGAGTATAATCTTCTCGTTGATGCAGAAACGATGCAACACACTGAGCAGGTTTTCTCCGCAGCGAGACACTTGCCGGTCCATCGCCAGACGGAAATCTTCCTTCACGCCTTTGGTGATGCCACGGGTCACGGTGTGATGTCTGAAAGAGCAAAGATGAGTGTGTGTGTGAGCGTGGATGACTGGCTCAATAATGAAGATTTGACTTAAAGCCCTATTTTGTCTCTAAAGCCAGGATCATAGTAAAAGAAATCTGTTATGATATTGACAATTAGAACAAGTTGTTTTCTTTTCTGCAAGTTATGATCTTGGACACAATCCAAAACAGATTTGGCAACATTGCCTCTCAACTTTACATAAACACACACGGACACACAAATAATTTTGCCTCTGACCCTCATTTCTCACTTCTGCATTAAGCAAAAGTTGTGTACATTGATCAACACAATGTTAAAATATACAGAGATATAACAAACATTTGCACAGTGAACACTGGATACATTGTCAATGATTCTGAAATAAAAACACATTTGCTTCACAACAAAACATGACAAAAAACATATGCAACGGATGTCATGTATTAAAACCAAAACACTTGTGGAATGAAAACTAAAGAAGACCTGAAAAAAAGAAAGAAAAGAAAAAGTATTTGGGGAGGGGGAGTCAGAATACAGAGGGAATGTTACGGCGTATGAGGAGGCTAGGAGGAGGAGCTTGGGTATGGGAGGAGCCAGGAGCGATGTTGATTGGGTGATGGGGATAGGGTACCTGTCAGCCTTCTGAGCCCCTGGAAGCAGCAGGGTATTTAACTCCACCCCCAGGGCGGGGCTGGGGTTCCTACAAACATCAAACACCATTTCATCAACACCCTAAGAACAGGGCTGCATTCAAGACCTTGAACGCACTCTGCAGTACTGTGAGTGCACCAGGCTACCAAATACTGTACTTCATACAAACATATACAGAGATCAGGTAAAAGGCAAGGGAAGAAAAAACCCCACAGCTGAAAAGCAACTGTTCTGAAAACAGTTAAAACATCTTCAACAGCAAAAGGAAAATAAGTCGTCAATTAATCTAAAGCATTATAACTGCAACAAAAAATAACTCATGGGGAGACTGGACAACTACTGATGACTTTTAATATCGACTTAAACCAGCACTCAGAGGTTGATTTTACAGACCCACATCATTTGTTGTACTTCCCATTAGTACTTTAAAAAGGATTTTGTTTAGAAATCACTTCATGTCTTGAATGCACCCCAGGTGTGAGTTCTAAAAAGAGGTCAGAGGTCATTAGAAGCTAAATCTGCCAATCACAGAGCAGGTCAGAAGTCACAAGAAGCTAAGCCAGCTAACAACTTTGGGGCAAAAAAGAAAGAAAGAAAGAAAGAAAGAAAGAAAGAAAGAAAGAAAGAAAAAGAAAGAGATAGAAAGGACTGTAAACGTATTGCTGCTCCTGTCAGAAGCACAAAGAGCAATCAGCTACGGAGGTGTTTTCATGTCAAAAAGAAAAAGAAAAACAAAACAAAAGGGGAAAACCAGGTTTAAAAAAATCCTGTATACGATCATGTCTTATTGCCCCAACACCACCTGTTCAGTAGAGGAGAGGTCAGGGGGTGACCTACTTAATCAGCAGGCCCTGGTTAGGCAGCAGCTCTAGCTGGACCCGACCCCCTTCTGTCGTACGCAGATATGCAAACTCTTCCAGCATGTCAATGTCTGGATCAGTGGTCAAGGAGACTCCAAATATAACAGCAATCTAATGAGAAACCATGTAATCTCACATATCTCACACACACACACACACACACACGGGAACAGATGCCATGCACAAGATTCTACACCCCACTCCTCAAGACTAGGACCAACAGGCTTGAACTTCAGACACACTAAAGGATACTGGTGACGTAGTTAAAGAAGTTCTCATACTGAAAACTCCCATGGTCACAAATTCTGTCCACTGCCTTCAGGAAGAGGGCCTCTCCCAGCGGCCAATCATGCTGTAGAAGAACGATCACATGACCCAGAGCCAGGTCATCTCTGCTACCATCTGCAAATGCCCGCAGCTGACAGAAAAAGGGGCAGGGGAGGGCAGGGGAGGGGAGGGGAGGGGAGGGGAGGGCAGGGGAGGGGAGGGGAGGGGAGGGCAGGGCAGGGCAGGGCAGGGGAGGGGAGGGGAGGGGAGGGGAGGGGAGGGCAGGGGAGGGGAGGGGAGGGGAGGGGAGGGGAGGGCAGGGGAGGGGAGGGCAGGGCAGGGCAGGGCAGGGGAGGGGAGGGGAGGGGAGGGCAGGGGAGGGGAGGGGAGGGGGCAATAAAGAAGCTTCTCAGATGTTTAGAAAGTTACGTTTTTGCTACACCACAGAATTCTGCATCACCCATAGCAATGTTTTTATTAAATGTAGCAGTGTAAGAATACTGAACTTATGTTCAGTGTTTACACCTGAATATCAATATGTGGTTATGTCAATATACTGCCATCTATGGGACTGAACACCCTTACAGAACAGCTTACAAACAGTTGTTATGCAACTAGCTGAAAACACGAACAATCTGCCCCTGGCAATTGTCTTGAACTGCTTATATAATGAACTGATATTAACTGGAGGTAACTTGAACACTTACATCTTGACAAAAAGCTACCTTAGCATAAACATTGTATATCGTCCAAAGGACATTTTGTTTCATAGGGTGATGGCGGTGCGGGTGGGTGTGGATGTGGGTGTGGGGGTGTGTGTCTGCTACTGTGACAATAAATAAACTTAAAGTTTCTGCAGCACAGGGGACAACGGAAGCACACTGGTGAGAACCGACCTAACTGCGGACAACAGCCAAGTACAATGGTAAGCCATTTACTACCAAAAAAGTAAAAACATTTATTGAAGTGATTATAGAAAAAGTTTTATTTATTTATTTATTTATTTATTAAAAGTGCAGCTCATGTGAGATGAAGAATCAAACTGCTCTACAGTCCTCAAATGAACCTGTTAATGCGCCACAGAACAGGTCCCCCACAGGAAGGCGGGCATGTTTAAAACAGACTCAGTACAGAATTGCAGAAAGATCCAGGCCACAAGGTGTCAGTATAACGGCTGTTTCGTAATGCAAAGATTTTTTGAAAAAATGATTTATTGCTCCTTTACATTATGGGCTGCCATGAGTTATGGTTAGACAAACGATGCTTTCACAATGAAACGCACACAAAATACGAACATCAGTGATATTTTTGTTTCGGTATCTAATTTTTAAATTTTTTATTTTTTATTTTTTTTAAATTGAGGAAATGGCATCCGTTTGCACCCATCCTGAGCCCTGAATGTGACTGTGCACAGTGAGATATGTTGTTGCGATGGTGTGTGTGTGTGTGTGTGTGTGTGTGAGCACCTTGAAGCATGCCAGCATGAGCTGCAGACAGAAGGGCAGAATGTCTTTGCTGGTGCAAGGAACAAGCCTCAGGTCGTTGCCTAGGAAACAGGGTATGACAACACTCTTAGAACAACTTAGATCATTCTAGATCCAAAATGGTATGGCAGAGGGGCTCAACATTACAGAAATAATTATTAACATTAAAAACTTGGACCAGGTTCTCACACTCCTGAGGTTGTGGATGAAGTCAGATAGCGGGAAGGAAAAAGGCTCGACTAAGTGCCAAGGACCTCTGGTCTTCTGGCAAAGCCCAGACAGCCTCACCTTTCCTGGGTTTGCCTCTAGCACGGCTGGATTCTTCACTGCACTTCACTGGTTCTTGATTCTGAGGCACCAGACCACTGACAACTTCCAAGACCTTCTCACATGCAAGCTAGAGAATAAAATTCACACAAATGTGTTCACATTTAGGACAATTCTAACAGTATAAACCGATGGATTATATTTACGTGTTTCCTGTTGTGTTGTACTATGCAATCAGTTGTTTACTTTACACTGTAATGTGCATGTGTGCTACGCGTGTGCATTAAGGCTCTATTTGTATGTTACCCTGTGCTCCCCCAGAGCATAGTGGCAGGACGCCTGCTGTATTACGGCTGTGTGTGTGTGTGTGTGTGTGTGTGTGTGTGTGTGTGTGTGTGTGTGTGTGTGTGTGTGTGTGTGTTACCCTGTGCTCCCCCAATGCGTAGTGGCAAAACACCTGCTGTATTATGGATCTGTGTGTGTGCACGTGCATGTTACCCTGTGCTCCCCCAGAGCGTAGTGGCAGGACGCCTGCTGTATTATGGCTCTGTGTGTGTGTGTGTGTGTGTGTGTGTGTGTTACCCTGTGCTCCCCCAATGCGTAGTGGCAAAACACCTGCTGTATTATGGATCTGTGTGTGTGCACGTGCATGTTACCCTGTGCTCCCCCAGAGCGTAGTGGCAGGACGCCTGCTGTATTATGGCTCTGTGTGTGTGTGTGTGTGTGTGTGTGTGTGTGTGTGTGTGTGTGTTACCCTGTGCTCCCCCAATGCGTAGTGGCAAAACACCTGCTGTATTATGGATCTGTGTGTGTGCACGTGCATGTTACCCTGTGCTCCCCCAGAGCGTAGTGGCAGGACGCCTGCTGTATTACGGCTCTGTGTGTGTGTGTGTGTGTGTGTGTGTGTGTGTGTGTGTGTGTGTGTGTGTGTGTGTGTTACCCTGTGCTCCCCCAATGCGTAGTGGCAAAACACCTGCTGTATTATGGATCTGTGTGTGTGCACGTGCATGTTACCCTGTGCTCCCCCAGAGCGTAGTGGCAGGACGCCTGCTGTATTATGGCTCTGTGTGTGTGTGTGTGTGTGTGTGTGTGTGTGTGTGTGTGTGTGTGTGTGTGTGTGTGTTACCCTGTGCTCCCCCAATGCGTAGTGGCAAAACACCTGCTGTATTATGGATCTGTGTGTGTGCACGTGCATGTTACCCTGTGCTCCCCCAGAGCGTAGTGGCAGGACGCCTGCTGTATTATGGCTCTGTGTGTGTGTGTGTGTGTGTGTGTGTGTGTGTGTTACCCTGTGCTCCCCCAATGCGTAGTGGCAAAACACCTGCTGTATTATGGATCTGTGTGTGTGCACGTGCATGTTACCCTGTGCTCCCCCAGAGCGTAGTGGCAGGACGCCTGCTGTATTATGGCTCTGTGTGTGTGTGTGTGTGTGTGTGTGTGTGTGTGTTACCCTGTGCTCCCCCAATGCGTAGTGGCAAAACACCTGCTGTATTATGGATGTGTGTGTGTGCACGTGCATGTTACCCTGTGCTCCCCCAGAGCGTAGTGGCAGGACGCCTGCTGTATTATGGCTCTGTGTGTGTGTGTGTGTGTGTGTTACCCTGTGCTCCCCCAATGCGTAGTGGCAAAACACCTGCTGTATTATGGATCTGTGTGTGTGCACGTGCATGTTACCCTGTGCTCCCCCAGAGCGTAGTGGCAGGACGCCTGCTGTATTATGGCTCTGTGTGTGTGTGTGTGTGTGTGTGTGTGTGTGTGTGTGTGTGTGTGTGTGTGTGTGTGTGTGTGTTACCCTGTGCTCCCCCAATGCGTAGTGGCAAAACACCTGCTGTATTATGGATCTGTGTGTGTGCACGTGCATGTTACCCTGTGCTCCCCCAGAGCGTAGTGGCAGGACGCCTGCTGTATTATGGCTCTGTGTGTGTGTGTGTGTGTGTGTGTGTGTGTGTGTTACCCTGTGCTCCCCCAATGCGTAGTGGCAAAACACCTGCTGTATTATGGATCTGTGTGTGTGCACGTGCATGTTACCCTGTGCTCCCCCAGAGCGTAGTGGCAGGACGCCTGCTGTATTACGGCTCTGTGTGTCTCCAGGTTGGAGGCTGCTGTGAGTGAACTCTGGGGCTGTAGAGAAGACATCTGCACCAGACTGGACAGAGCCTTCCTGTACTGACCCTGCAACACACACGCACACATTGTAATGGCGTCAAAGTGCAGCTGGAGTAGACAAGGGAAGAGAGCGCGTAGCCATGAATCAAGGGAAGAGATTCCAAGTGCAATTTATTTACAATTCAGACAAGCCCAAGTCTCATTCAACAGTATACATACACACAAACACACACAGTCACTCCCCTCTCTTCTCATCATCCTCATCCTTACTCATCATCAGGGTCATCACACACTCACACGTGCACACATATGCAAGCATTATCGCACGTGTAGACACCAACGCATTCAAAATGCACACATGAATAAAGTAAACTTAAGTGCTTAACCCATGACATGCAGTTTGTTGGTAAATAATATGAGATGATTCATACCTGGTATATGATCATGTCGGTGAGGAATATTCTGTACCACAGCCAGTTCTCTGTCTTCCATGCTGTGCATATCTTATTGAATTCTGCAAGAGATTAATAAAACTGATTAGTTACTGCATAAGAACATTGCATAAGCATATACAATAAGTGATATGCAATGGAAGACGTTTATGCCATGACATCAGGATATGCAGGTCTACAAAATAATAATGTGAGTGATCAAAGTAGACCCTCGTTGATCTGTGGATGTCAACCCAGCGAAGGAAAATCGATTGATCTTAGAGACAGCTCAGAAATTCAAATTCAGTGTGTCAAAATACAGTGGGGCAAATTATTAAAACCTACTGTCAGATTTGACATGACAGCAGCAAACAGTGCCGTGCCAACATGTTCCCTCACCCATGTATGCGCACTGATGAAATACTTTAACATTTGCGTGATATATGGCGCTTCCACGTTTTGTTTTGTTTATATATTTGTATGATATATGGCGCTTCCACCTTCTGTCCTTATTCACATATGATGTTAGCGATTCATAGCAGAACCCTGCTCCACAAAAACCACCACCTGAACCTGTCCAACGGTAAATGTTTTAGTAAGAGGCTGACGTGGATTGGATGATCTTTTCTTTAACAATGTTTGGTCACACATGCAAGTCGTCAACAAAATCCTGCATGTGCGCCTAACTGAGACATTTATTTAAAGACATGATTTTATTCTGGTTGGAGTGAACATACCATGATTGTGTGTGGCAGTTTCCATGGTGTAAGTTACTGTCAAGTTTTAATGAATCTGGCCCAGTGTCTTGTCTATACTTCTAAAGCAGCTTTGTAAGGAAGCATGTGCGCACACACACACACACACACACACACACACACACACACTACCTGATTCCAGAGTGTCATGGGAGTGTAGGAGGTCCCAACTCTCTCTCGCTGTGCGGAAATGTTCCAAAGTCTCCACCCACCCCATCATTTCTGTTTTATTCACCAGTATGTGTCTTCCTCGTCCCTTACCCAGAGCGTCTTCATCATCAGAACTCTACGCGCACACACAATCAAGTTTAGAAAACTCACATTTAAAAGTGATTCCACTGTTCACATTTAGAAGTGATTGTACTGTTCATTCTTTTCATTTTTATCCCCCCCCCCTTTGACCCCAACCCTTGACCTCTGACCTTGGTAATCCTCACCATGGTTTTCTCTCGTCCGTCTGCAAGCTTGCGTTTCTTGTGTGTGTGTTTACCGCTCGATCGCTCTACCTCGACATCATTAAACACACTTGAAAGATCCTCTAAGAGGACCCATGGAGTCGAGGCCAGAGAGTTATGACCTGTCTCACACACACACAGAAGATAAAAGCGTTGGTTAAATTCTAATATGTCAGTAACAGAATGTCATATTCCATTAGTGCAGTAAGACAGGAACACCATAAACAAGCCCGCTTCCAACCAACCTCTAATGCCCCTAATATGTGACTACTTTAAATTTACAGTATTAAACCGCGATCTGTGCATTAAAGATCAAGACGTGCCAGTTGAAGAGAAACAACACACTAAGTCACACACGCGCCCGCACACACGCACATGTCTGACCCTGAAAGAGTGAGGGTTGCACAGCGGAGACGTAAAGGTAGGAGCTGTGGAACAGCACAAGGGTGGAGCAGGTGACGATCTGGCTACAACAGTGGGACAGTGTCTCTCCTTCCAGACTGGGCAGGTAGCGGCACAAGTCTTTCACGCGCTGCAATAGCTCTGTATATGTCCTAAAGAACACACACACGCATGCACATACATGCACCTCCTTCACTCGCTGCAATAGATATGTGTGTCCTAAAGAACACAAACACACAAATCTTCACATGCTACAATAGACCTGTATATATCTTAAAGAACACACACACAGACAGACACTCTTACCTGCTACCTTTCTCTCCCTGCCACTCACACCGTGCTCCAACCACACCTACTATCTCAAGCAGCCTCTCCCATGGCTCTGCCACCACTGACGATTTTTCTGATAGGCCATCAATAACGTAACGCTGGCCCCGCCCCAGTCCTGGAGACTTAAGCCCAGCTACCTCCTGAGATCCTAAAAGAGAAACAGACAGAGTCCGAGAGAGAGAGAGAGAGAGAGAGAGAGAGAGAGAGAGAGCGCAAGTGTAAGACTAACACGTAGGTGAAAGGAACGAAACAGGCCTTAAAAACCAAGTCACCCTGAGAAAATCTGGTGATAAACATTCACTACTTTTTCTTAAATGCAAAGCTGCACATCACACTGGATGAGACAGACACGTGGCTAAACAAGTGTGCATACTGCTCCGATGTATCTGTGAATTTATGAAGGGAGAAAATAACTGTTACTGATGCTGTTTCTGAATTTATAAGAGGAGAATGTGTTATTAACTCTGTTTCTGTGTGTTTACATGTGGAGTGTGGAACTGACCCTATAACTATCGGACACAGACAGACACACACAGACAGACACACAGACGATGAAAATAATATTAGAGTCGCGTTGTACATTTAAAATTGTAACAGCGCCACGAAATGTTGGTCCTCTAGTCAGATTAGATATGATGATTGTAACGTCGATCAAGTTCTGATTTTTTTGGCGGTTATAAGCGCAACATAGGAACAAACGTTTTTATGCCAATGTTTGAAAATATTTTTTCAGTAATGTTACTTAAGGGGTGCAGAGAATGAGTTAGCAATCATTCGACCAAGCCATATACTTTTATAACATCCCCAATCGCCAGGCTTGTGCCACTGCAAATAGCGCTGACATTTTATCAGAACATTTAGCTGGTTAGCTAAGACTGCGAGCCAACAGCATCATAACAGGAGCCGAGTTACCCAACTACAAGTTAGTTGCTTGTCCCCCAATAATCTGTAACGTGTAAACGCCCCAATGCACGATCCTTTTTATTGGAAGAACGTAAAGGGAGTGGATATTGTAGTGTAACACTAAAGATCAGTTTCAATAAACTAGAGAACGGCACGATTTTCGGTCATCCTTAACGACGGATTTTCTAATCCCAACCCTAACACTCTCCTCAAAACATAAACAGTAGAAACGCTCGTGTCCGGTCAGACTATGGTCAGACTAAAGGTCATTTTAGGCCAAGTCAGTGCAGCCAAACACACCTTTAATTGTGTATTTATATCAGGTTGAGAAGTCATAAGGCTAAAGTGGTTCTTGTTTGTTTTATTGAGTATCTCCATCTTGCACTACTAATATTTTTGTTTACAGAATTAATGCCTAGTACATAATCTATATTTAGTTGTAAATAGTATTTCAAAGGACTAGCAAAAAGTTTGCTCAAAATAGAACTGAGTAGTAATCCATTTCCACACAAACTTGCTCCCATGGCGATATCTGAATTGAGTTTTACTAGTTTACATGTTTGCAACCGTGCTATATTGTAACTTGAATTTCTAATCTGCTTAATCTCTTTTAAAATGGTAAATTGTGAGCAGACAGAACACCACAGAAGCCTAAAGAGTGTAACTGCTACTTACCCTGTAACTGGGTGTCTGCGCAGGGGCCTCGTGTTACGTAGCCGATGTAAAACTCGGCTGCTGTGTGCATGTACTTGTACAACAGACTTGAAGGAAGCCGCATCTCCACATTATTAACGATTAACGGCAGAACATCACAGACTGAGGGAAAGTAAACAAAGATACACACATAGACAAAGACGGAGAAAAGGACAACAGATCATGTTAATACCCCAAAGCATACAATGACAATCACGAGGAAATGTGCAAAGCGGAAAACTGTCGCACCAAAAAGCTTCCTGAAACAGTTGACGGGTGTATCCAAGTCCTCCGCATTCTCCGCCTCTAAAAGAGACTCTCCTAAACTGACCTGAAGCACCAAGGGGTCAGAGGTCAACAGAAGACACACTCTTAATGCCACTATGAATAAAATGCAATCTAAACCTAACTAACAAACATCAGTTTATATGAGGTATGATTCTATAGCTGAGATATGAGCATATGCGTGCATCCTGTAATCTGCTATTTTTGCTAGTTTTCATAACTTGCTTGATAGACCTTCATAAAAGGATGTGTGTGTGTGTAGAATAAAGGTTCACGCACCCCGTGCTGAACTACAGACTCTGGGAATCTCCTCAGCAACAAAAGAAGCATCTCTGCTTTCTCTAGAGTGTTAAAACACTGCTCTGTAGCCTTCAACAGCATCTGACATTGCACAGGGCCAGGAAGAGTCTCAAACACGCCTACAACACACAGACAGACATACACAAGGTCATCAGCCTCAAAACTCTCAAACACTCCTAAGCACACCTCTTTATATAATTTATTACTAGGACTACATTAGACTCCCACATGCACCATTAAAACACACAATCACATTTCTGAAAAAAAAAAACTGGGTAAAAAAATGACTTCTGAGCAAAGGAGCCA
Organism: Electrophorus electricus; assembly: GCF_041902795.1. Lineage (NCBI taxonomy): Eukaryota > Metazoa > Chordata > Actinopteri > Gymnotiformes > Gymnotidae > Electrophorus > Electrophorus electricus. The sequence goes on along the minus strand of NC_137499.1, from coordinate 8,621,143 downwards.
AAACTATGGTGCTTCTGCAAACATCAACTCCTATCCTGTAGCATGACACTTGAGTACCCTGTCAAACTCTCTCACTCACACACACACACACACACGCACACACACACACACACTTTTCACCTTTGAGGAAGAGGGCATGTTTGTCCTGGCTGTCATTCCTTAGCGCAGCTGTGATTACCGTGATTTCACGCCACACCACTGGCTGGTCTGGGAAATTGATGAATCTGGTGCGAGTCAGAATTGATTGAAACATCTGTAATTGGGACTCACCTAGAACAACATGAAGATTCACATCGAAGAAAGAGGCCTGCAAAGCTGAGCCATCACCGTGCCCTGACACCAACTCAAGGTGCTTAATAATTAGCTGCGTTAATAGCACAGCTTTTGCACTTGCTTGGAGAAACATTAACAGAACCAAGAAAAGTCAAATCAAAGTAAACTCTCACTTCTGAACCCCATATCGAGTGAGTGTATTTCAGCAGAGTGGTCAACTGATGCTGACTATGCGGTTTGCATGTCTGATTCTCATCAGTCTGACCAGAGGCTGTTCTTTAACTCACATGTCGTAGAGCAGTCTGCCGGCTGAGGTTGTCCTCTCCGCGTTACGCTCGATCATGTACATCTCATACTAGAGCAGACAGGGGAAGTATAGAGTGCAGGTGTACAGAAGGCAACCAGCCACGCGAGCCAAGCGTTAAAATAAAGACGCTGACGTGAGCTATACAACATATGCAAACATATGAAAACGTTTGCATGTCAGATCATTCGAGTCACCCAGCGACTCTTTTCCATTTACCTGTATGTTGAAGTCTGTGGGATAGAGGGTGCGCGCGGTGATGAGCCAAGCCTTGGCAGCCCAAGGATCTTCCGCAACGAGCTCTCGTGCCCTTTTCACCAAAAAGTCGCAGTCGCCTTGCGCCGACATGTCTGTATACGGCACGTGGCTAGCACGATCTGCGGTGGAAAATGTTGAGATTTTTTTTGGTCATAGATTTTCATATAACCGGAATGCTGCGGGACATTTGATACATCGTGACCCTCTTTAGCTTCCGGGACACAATCCATGTTCAAGTATATCAAAATAAAAGTCTTATTCTTTTTAAAATTAAAAATGAAAGCTGTTACTTCATTTACAGATAACCAGTCGCTACAAAGATAAATACCTATGTATCTACGTAACAAGAGTGAAGAATGGATTACACACTAACATTTTAAAAGCTACTGTATTTTAATATTTAAATATAATTTTGGTAAAACTCATATAATCAGTCAATTATGCACAGAGTTGTGAACGTAGATACAAAATACAGAAAAGTACTTTACATAGAAATAGATCAGCATTCTCCCAAATGTGAGCTTTAATCTTAAAATGGCATTTTAACTTATAGTGTACAAAATTTTTAACCCCACTGAATCATTTGGAAATTATTTACACTTTAAAATTAAAATAGGCTAGCTTTATTTGCAAAAGGTATCACATTTTATATTGCAATTTCTCAGATCAACTATATTTTAATAATTTATCTACAAAAATAACTTATGTGCTAGTTTTCATCCATGCTACCAAACTATTATTTGACAGGTTATATAATATAATATAATATAATATAATATAATATAATATAATATAATATAATATAATATATAGCATTTGCAGGAAAGGTTAAGAAGCATAGAAAGGAGCACATGCTATTATTGCTTTAGCTAAGGTTGACCAAACCCAGAGAACTGGGCTGTGCAGAAGGGACATATTGCAAAATGTAAAATGTATAGTGTCTAATGTTGATGCTGTGAACAAGTTAATCGCATAGCATATTGCCACTGCTACTTTTGCAATCAATCATATCCACTTAAAAATATTTTATTCACTGAGTAATATGGATCAATATCATGAGAATGTATGAAGTCTCATGCAATTGTCATTTTTGCCACCGTTTCATGACGGGGTGCAGTACACCACAATGATAGCTCTGGAATATTTGGCCATCCGCGTACTAGAAAGATTCATTTTGTCCGCATACTGCACATGGTCTTTCATTGAGTGTTACTGTTTATTTAATGGGTATTTATTTGCCACTGATACCTCTAGTTTAATACTGAATACTGAATGGATGAAAGTGCCAGTGTAAATGTATATGTGCTTGCATCAGATTTGCACACTATTCTGATCAATTTTCATCAGGGCAGAGGGTTTAGGTCAAGATTTGGGTTGCATACTATACAAAAATGCTACACTCTTAATTTTTTTTCTTCACTCAATTAACTGTTTTGATTAGATTATCCAGTTTCAGTGTCTCATTAGTAGATCCGTTTTTAAAATTAAAAGACTAGATTGCACGTGCATCTTATGGCCACTAGAGGGGATACTTTACCTTAATAATTATGAATGCCTTACAGTGCATGGATGAAATTCACTGGAGAGCTCAAAACATTAAAGCAAATGTAGGTCAGTCAAACTTGCCCTTAAACTTTCAATAATCCCCCATTAAGTAGAATAAATAGGAAATTTACTCAAATGAGTACAGTCAATTCTTTTCTTATTTACAATATTTACAGTTTACAATTATTTCAGTACAGCCATGTTTAATCTATATTTTAATTAGCTTTGATAAATGTGCTAAAATATTATTTTAACTTTTTTATTGTAAAACAAGAATGGCTGAAAATGCTTATTCTGCAAATGAAAGTTCTCCCCAATCTCTCTCGCTAATCTGTCTCCCACTTGCTCTCTCACACCTCCCTGCCTTCCTTCTCATTCACTAATACTTATTAGCTCTGAACATGCCATCATCAAATAATCTCTCTCTCTCTCTCTCTCTCTCTCTCTCTCTCTCTCTCTCTCTCTCTCTCTCCCTCCCTCCCCCTCCTCTTTTTCTTTAAAAGCCTCTGCTTCCTCTAGGCTTACTGTAACTTCTTTGCATCAGGGCAGGCTGAAGTGTTCACAAGGAAAGTGTGCTTGGATACAGATTAAAGCTGTGTCAGCATTTGGGAGACTCTAGTGATGAAGGATCTTCTGACCATACTCTTTCTCGCAGAATGTTTGTGGGTTCCCTGTGTGGTGGCAAAGACTCAGGAGCTCTTTGTTGCTGCTCTGGAGATGAACTGGGACTACCTGCACACAGACCTCACTGATCCAGCCGCTAATCAGAGGTACCGGTCCACTTACAACTAATACAGCCACACATATTTCATAAACAGAGAGGACACAGAAGTACAGGTGTACAGCCTTTACACCAGTTTCAAAACCATAGGAGATGTGATTTTGACTTGACCTTATTTGAATATTGTTTTAAGTGTATTGTGACATGCCTTTTAGACAAAATGTTTTAAAGGAAAATTAATGTCTTAAAATGTCTTAATAGACACAAAGTTATTTTGCATATTATGTTTTTAACTTTTTGTTATTTTTGCATGGGGTTTAGCAATGACTGTGAGGATTTTATCACTCCCTCTTTGACAGGAGATTTGCGTCTGGTGTCCAGAGGTACACGAAGGCAGTGTACGTGGAATTCATAGACTCCACTTTTCGTGTTCAGAAAACGAAACCCCCATGGGCTGGTCAGTGCGGAGTGTTTCATTCTTTAAATCCGTACAGTTTATTTCAGTTTCTCTGTAGCAGTCTACTGTCTGCAAACTGTTCACTTTAGACTGAGGCTTTGAACAACAGCAAAGACATTTGAATAGTAATCAGGCCAGGAAGAAGGTAAGATTGAATCACTGGTTTGAAAAGCTGTATGTTTCATCTTTGAATTGTTTTTGGCTATTTATTTGTTTTGCAGGAATTCAGGGCCCTACACTCAGGGCAGAGGTCAATGACAGATTGGTGGTCCACTTCAAGAACTTTGCCTCGCAACCTTTCAGTATCTCCCCAATCGGTGTCCCCTACTGGAAACAATCTGAAGGTGAATTTGACACAATTTCTCCTCCTGTCTTCAACTGACCACAGCTGAGCTGATCAAAACACTCAGTTCAAGCACTCGTCAAAAGGCCCTTCAGCCTGTTTGTTTGATATGCATGAAAATCTATTATTTGGAAACTCTGGCCCTTCTCCTAAAAAAATTAAACTGAAGCTATGGGGCCCTTGGCTGTTTCTATGACAGATCTGTTACACTGCACTATGGGATTATTATGATTACACCATTTGTTTTATGAGTTGATTGTTACGAGTTTGACTTATGAGTTCAGTTACACATCACATTCGAAGAAATTACAGAGGAACTGTAAACTATAGGCTCACTTTCCAAATGGGAAGTAGTGTAACCTAAAAGGCAGAAGCTTAACCCTTTGAAAAAATGAACTGATGACATAGCCTTTATATAGACAGAATTATCCATAGAATATATATATATATATATATATATATATATATATATATATATATATATATGAGAATGAAACACCCCTTCTGTTCTGTTCCCTCCAGGTGCTGGATATGAGGACTCCACTTCAGTCCAGGAGAGGGCAGATGATGCGGTGCCCCCTGGTGGCTACTATAAGTACGTCTGGGACATTCCTCCCAGCAGTGGGCCAACCACAGCAGACCCAGACTGTCTCACCTACTCGTACTCCTCACAGGTGGATATTGTGCGAGACTTCAACTCTGGACTCATCGGCGCTTTCCTGATCTGCAAACCAGGTCTGAGGGAATCTGCTTTTCAAAGAAAACCTAATCCTGTAACAGCTCCTCATTGAGTCTGTAATCCTGTAACAGGTGCTCATTGAGTCTGTAATCCTGTAACAGCTCCTCATTGAGTCTGTAATCCTGTAACAGGTCCTCATTGAGTCTGTAATCCTGTAACAGGTCCTCACTGAGTCTGTAATCCTGTAACAGGTCCTCATTGACTCTGTAGTCCTGTAACAGCTCCTCACTGAGCCTGTAATCCTGTAACAGGACCTCATTGACTACATCCATGGCAACACTCAGTGAAATGAGTGTCAGAGTTTACTTTCACTCTGGTGACTGTATTGATGTAAAGCCCTTTAAACCCCTCGAAGGCAGTAAACACACTTGGTCTTCATCCCAGGTCTTCCAGGTGATAAGTGCATGCTCTGACCACCAGACCCAATAATAGCTCTCTGTTTCAGCAGTCAGAACATATTTTAGCTTCCTGAGTGATGGCCTCTGTAGCACCCCTGCTTTGGGGACAAGAATGAATTATTTTAGTTAGCAATGAGAAATTGGCCATAACATGTAAATAACATGTAAATACCATAAATGTAACTGTAAATGTAAACTCAGTGACTATAAACTCAAAATAAATCATACATATAAAAATGGAAACATGTCAACATTGAAAGTCTATCCTGCTTGCTTCTTCTAGGTTTGAATAGGACTGATCTTTATGGTTCTCCATTTGGCACAAAGACTCACCTAACTGAAACCTTTCTGGCCTTTGATCTGTGTCAGGTGCTCTAACAGAGCAAGCAGAGCGGAAGGTTCCAGAGTTTGTGTTGTTGTTTGCTGTGTTCGATGAGAGCAAGAGTTGGTACAGAGTGGAAAACAGATCAGACAAACCCAGGAAATCATCCAGTAGGTCTCAGTTCCATACGATCAACGGATACGTCAACTCCACTCTACCAGGTCTGAGTATCTCCTACCATTTAGAATCAACCTATACACCCCAATATAGACACAGTACAGCAGTCAACTGATATAAACAAACATGTACAAATCATGTACCAGGATAATTTTACACAAAATGTCATTGTCTTCTGTCTATGCAGGTCTGAAGATATGTCAGAAAAGCCCTGAAGTGTCCTGGCACTTGATTGGCCAGGGCTCCACTCCAGACATACACACCATTCAGTTCCAGGACCACACCCTAAAGGTCATGAACCACAGGCGGGTAACCTTGGATATAACTCCCATGACCTTCACCACAGCGACGATGAAGCCATATGCTGTGGGAAAGTTTCTAATCTCCTGCAGGATCCATTCACATCAGCAAGGTCAGAGGTCAACTTTGTAGCCCCCCCCCCCCCCATCACCTTATCATGAGTCCCATATATATCTGATTTACTCAGTTTGCCATGAGAAATGTAAAAAGAGTTTCCTCACTTTGCTTAGTTTTAAATTTTAACATTCCTCCTGTATTTGTGCTCAGCTGGTATGAGTGCTGTCTTCACCGTGGACAACTGCCCCGAACCTGCGCAACTGCCCGACAAGCGACATGTAAAATGGGCTGAGGAGGAAGATGAAGGCAGAGAAACAAATGAAGATTACCAAATGGATGGACTTTTTTCTACCATTGTACTCCGGCCCGGTGGGCCAGCGTCGGTTTTGAGGTCCAGCGGGAGGGGACGACCCAAAGTGTGGGTCCATTACATCAGTGCAGAGGAGATCTCCTGGGACTACAACCCTGGGAGCAATGGGTGGGACTGCAATCCATGTTGTTCTAGAGCTGCTGGAGTTTATGGAAATTGTCTGCAGTCGTGTATGTTGCTTCAAGCTCCTCTGCGTAACCCTAGGGTTAGAGTTAGGGTTAGGGTTAAGCTCCTCTGAGTAACCCTAGGGTTAGTATTAAGCTCCTCTGTGTAACCCTAGGGTTAGTGTTAAGATCTTCTGCATATTCCTAGGATTAGGATTGGGGTTAGGGTTATGTTCAGGGTTAGAGTTAGGGTTAAGTTCTTCTGAATAACCTGTACAAGCAGAGGAAGAAAATACTTTGGATGACCAGAAGAAATGTATTTTAACTGCGTGTGTGTGTGTGTGTGTGTGTGTATGTGTATAATCAGGATTTGTCGTTTGTTCTCTTCCAGGCCCCTGGGGTCAGGTAATTTGGGGAAGCATTTGAGGAAGGTGTATAAGAAAGTAGCATATGTGGAATACACGGATAAGACCTTCACTGTGCGCAAAAGCAAGAACAGCATGCTGATTGGTCCAGAGATCAGGGGAGAGGTAGAGGACCAGATCCAGGTAAGAACACAACTCTGGTTTCACTAGTTCAAAAGCTGAATGTGTTTTAGAATTAGTTGTTAGGACCCTCCATTTCCAGGGCCAGAGTTAGGGTTAGGCTTAGAGTTAGGGCCAGGGTTAGAGTTAGGGTAAGGGTTAAGTTTAATGTTGGGTTAGGGATAGGGCCAGGGTTAGGGTTAGGGTTAGGGTTAGGCTTAGGGTTAGGGCCAGGGTTAGGGTTAGGGTGATGGTTTGGCACTAGGATTTGATAGTCATGTGGCCTTCACACATTTGGATGTAGTGCTTTAATGCTGTATTGCTTGCTTTTGCAGATAGTATTCAAAAACATGGCCAGTCAACCATTCAACATTTATCCAAATGGACTCACAAGTGTCCAGCCAGTGAAGAAGAGAAATAAAGGTAAGATTAGGAGTACTCTTCATTTAAACAGAGACATTACCAAGTGGTAGAGTCAAAATTCAATGGAATATGTGTGTGTGATTGAGAGAGGGTCAACAGAACACATGTGTGTGTGTGTGAGTGAGAGAGGGGTAGTGGAATGTGTGTGTGTGTGTGTGTGTGTGTGTGTGTGTGTGTGTGTGTGTGTGTGTGTGTGTGTGAGTGTATGTGATTTAGAGGTAGTGGAATACGTGTGTGAATGAGAGCTGGGTAGTGGAATATGTGTGTGTGAGTGAGAGGGGGTAGTGGAATGGTAAGTATAGCTGGTGAAGTCAGAGAAGTTTAAATACAGAGGACAATGGTCCAAAAGTAACAGGGAGTGTGGAGTGGGAAGAATTGGTGAAGAAAAGAGAACAGGCAGGGTGCAGCGAGTGGAGTGAGGAGTGGGTACCAGCAAGAGTGAAAGAGCAGGTTTAGAAGATTTACACCCCGCCCTTTAATAGTGAGTAGGTTTAGTAGTGAGACCAGCTATGTTGTATGGTCCAGAGGCAAAGCTAGAGGTGGCAGAGTTTTAGGTGCTGAGGATGGACAAGATTAGGAGTGCATATATTAGAGGGTCAGTTCAGGTTAGAAAGTTTGGAGATACAGTAAGAGAGGCAGGGTTGAGATGGTTTAGAGATACAGTAAGAGAGGCAGGGTTGAGATGGTTTAGAGATACAGTAAGAGAGGCAGGGTTGAGATGGTTTAGAGATACAGTAAGAGAGGCAGGGTTGAGATGGTTTAGAGATACAGTAAGAGAGGCAGGGTTGAGATGGTTTAGAGATACAGTAAGAGAGGCAGGGTTGAGATGGTTTAGAGATACAGTAAGAGAGGCAGGGTTGAGATGGTTTGGACCATCTCAATAATAGAATTATAATTGTATAATTATATAATTATATAATTATATAAATAAATAATATAATATCATTATAATTGGGAGATTCTGTGGCGACACCAAACAGCAATAGCTGAAAGGTGAAGACCTGTTTATTAAAAATATATTCTTTGAATAATTGTTTTGATAAACAGTTAAGTTTATAAACTTAAATATTTAAGTTTATTAATTCCGAACAACATTTTCGAGTCTATCTTTTAAAATGTTGTGATATATGGTGGCAAATGCTGCATTCGGATCAAGCAATATAGAGTCCTAAGCAAAGAGACATAACTCCGGTCAGAAGGCAACAACAGGTCATTAATTATGTTAATCAGTGCCGTCTCTGTACTATGATGTTCAGGGAGGAGTTTAGTAAATTTAGTTAAGATCAATAACTTCAGGTGGAATTTCATCAGGTGGAACATGTGTGGAGAGTGAATCTAGTAAGCAGGTAGAAGATTTTGAACGTGAGATCAGAGATGTAAGTTCTGGCTCTTGGATTGGTGTAAAGGATTCTAGAGTCATTTTTGGCTTGGTTGTTCTGATCTCTAAGTAACTGCCTGATGTCACATTAATACTCTAAATGTAAATCTCTAATGTGCTTAATTTTTTAACTGAAAAAATTCATGAACTCATTACTACTATGTGTTGTAATCTGAGCATTGGTGTCAGTTTTATTCTTAGTTAGATGTGCAATTGTACTTAATAGAAATCTATTTTTATTGTTATTTTCGAGAGATAAGACGTTTGAGTGGTAATAAGTGTCTCTTTATAATTTAGAAAGCTCTCCTTCCATGCAAGATGGAAGACTACAAGTTTACCGTGGCACCATTTTTTGAGTGTTTTGTTTTAAATTGCGAATGTGATCATTATACCAAGGTATTAATTTTTTGCCCCTATTTTTTAATTCTTAAGTAACAACATTGAGTGTGCGGCGGAATGCTAAATCTAAGTCATCTGTCATTTGAACAAGTTTTGTGGGGTTTAAGTGTAGTCGGAAATGACAAATATGGGAGATCTGGGCACAATCAAAGTGAGTGTTGAAATCACCCACAACAATAATGGCTCTTTCTATTAGAGTGACTAGATTAGAGAAGAAATCTGCAAACTCCTCAATAAATCCTGAGTTGGGTCCTGGTAGCCTGTGGATGCCAAAACGAGGAAGAGGCTTCTTATCACTGGCTACACCATTTATGTTAGTAAAAATCATTTCAAAAGACTCGAAATCATAACCAGCTTTCTGGTTTATGCCTAATGTGTCAGTATAAATAACTGCAATGCCGCCTCCCCGGCCAGTTAGACGAGGGCGGTGTACATAGCTGTAGCCAGAAGGACACACTTCATTTAAAGCTATGTAGTTATTTGGCTTGAGCCAGGTTTCTGTTAGACAAAGTACATTAAATCTGTGATCTGTGAGGATTTAATTTATCATGAGCGCTTTAGATGTTAAGCTCTTTGTCTACTGCCTGGTCTCCGCTCTGGATTGTCATAGGTTAACTAAGTCTGTCATAAAACTTTGGCTTATGTTACAGGAAAGGGGAGCAGCTCCCTCCCGGGTAGGATGGATATCGTCCTGCCCTAAAGGGCCAAGCTTGCCCTCAAATGTGTACCAATTATCTATGAACCCCACATTGTTTTGTGAGCACCACTTGGACATCCAGCAGTTTAGCGAAGATAGATATAAGATGTGGGTTATGTCACTGCTCCGCAATGGGATGGGGCCAGAACATACTACAGCATTGGACATCGCCTTTGCTAATTGACACCTCTGCAATAATATTTTTAGTAATCTCTGACTGGCGAAGGCATATATCATTAGCTCCTGCGTGAATGACTATCTTAGAGAACCTATGCTTTCTACATTGCTGTAGTCCAGTCTGGACGTAATTAAAACGTGAATTAGAATCTCAGTTACAGAGTCAGAGAGAGAAGGACATAATCTAACAAAAATGATAGAACCATGAAAGTGGTTTCTGTGCAGAAGGTATAGATTTTCCATATATATTTATTCCATACATAAATATAGATAGTGGATATTCCATGATAATTTACTCCAATTTAAACTTATAAACCAAACTGGAATATCCAGGTTGGATAAACAGTAGATGCATGCAGCATGATTCCTTTGCCTCTGGGAATAACCTGTGTGTGTATCTGTGTGTGGCGTGAAGAGAAGCAGGTGGATCTGCGGTCTCTGGCTGTGCCTCCAGGTGAGATCATGATGTACCTGTGGAAACTGACTGCGGAGGACGCCCCGACCGAAGCCGACCCACGCTGTCTGACCCGCCTGTACCACAGCACAGTGGATCCGGAGCGGGACATGGCATCTGGGCTGGTGGGACCCCTGATCATCTGCAAATCTCAGAGTTTAGACCTGCGAGGGAAAGTGGTGAGACATATGCATTACTGCTTCAACTAGAGTATCGCATTATAGTAGATATACAACACAGTCTACTGTACCATTAGTTTTCATTTTTTAGACTTTCATTCAAAATATACTTGCTTAACACCATCATCCTTATCTATATGTTTGATGATGCCAAAATAAACGTTAGTAGAGTAAATGGTAAGGTTTTGATGAATTAACATATTGATAGATTTGGTAATAGGTAGATGGATGGATGGATGGATGGATGGATGGATGGATGGATAGGTGGATGGATGGATAGATGGAAGCATTGATAGTAGGCTTGTTTCATTTTCAGGTAACTTCAGATAGAGAAAGACACCTCATATTCTCAGTGTTTGATGAAAACAAAAGCTGGTACAGTGAAGAGAATGTCCAGAAGCACAGTGAAAATTACAATGATCTCACTTATTACAACTCGAATGTCATGTACAGTAAGTACTGTTTATCCGTTTGCTCAGAGTATGGAGCTCCTTTGTCGCATGGACGTGACACTTAGCCTAATGAATTATGGTAAATGTGTTGTGCAGACAAGTGATGTAAGCATGGCTGCATAAAACACATCCGCTAACATCTTCCAAAAGGAACCTTTTCTTCCTAATAATAAAAAAAAAGAATTAACCTCCATCCCCCTCTCTCCTTTGCTGCAGGTGTGAATGGTTTCATGCACAACAGTCTGCAGTTTAAAATATGTCTTGGTGATGTCACACTCTGGCACGTGGCCAGTGCTGGCATGCAGAACGACTTTCTGTCAGTGTACTTCAAGGGCAACCTGTTCGAGAGGGACAGAGCCTATGACACTGTTCTCACTCTCTTCCCAATGACTGGAGACACTGTTACCATTGAGATGGAGACTGAGGGTAAACATTTTGTGGTTGTGACCTCACCGTTGTAGAAACAGTGCAGCCAAAGAGGGCTAGTAATCATCAGCTGGATTCATGCTAATTACGAATATGGAAATGCCAATTGATTGTTGCTACTTTTTATTTGCTGTAAGCCATGTTAGTGTTTAGAATGAAACAAATTAATTAATAAATCAGATCAGACTCTGAGGGCAGTACATGATAGACTGACCCCAGTTTCTCAAAATTATTGTACCATTAAGAAGCTTTTAACTATTATAGAGAATGTTGAAAAGGACACTCATCCCTCAGTAGTTGAAGATTTTGTATTCATCATTGTTTATGTGTTGATTAATCTGGAACAAACATCTTGTACTGTTTCTAATGATAAATCCAACCACAAATTATTTTAATTCTCATAAATTTAAAAATGCTTCCCCTAGGTGAATGGGAGATTAGCGCATTTGACCCAGCCATGAAAAAGCAAGGTATGAGTGCACGTTACTCCGTGTTTAATTGCGAGAGAGTGCTCCCCTTGGTGGACAGTGAAGAATATGAAGATGATTTTGAGGACTACATTGAACAGAACTTCCCTGTCCCAAGGGGTGTCAGACAAAGGAATCGAACCATGGCCATTCGGGTGTGTAAGAAACCAGCAAGAAACAGAACCCAAACAGACCTGCTGAGTGGCCATAGGAACATGACCCAGAACTCACTGGAGAATGAGAGGAGAAAGAGCACACTTGTGTGTGAGATAAAATATGTTCCAGTAGAGGAAGCAGAGTATCTTGATGTTCTCTCACAGGGCGGAATTCCGCAGGATATTCTGGATCAACTGGACAAGGAGAAAAGCAAAAGCTCCTCTGAACGGCAGAAGAGATTCTCATCTATAGAGAATATTCCAGAAACACAGACTGGTCAACCTCTCCCTATTTCCCATAGGTCAGACATTGAATGGTCAAACAAGACTGAAACAACTGCTGCAGTCATGGTGGAGGAAGACCAAAATCTCATAGCGATAATGACCCAAACTGAAGAAACAGCAAGATACCCAGATGAAGAAGAAACTGAAGGCTCAAGTCTAGGGAGTAATTTATCTACTGACCTGTTCAAGAAATACATTCAGAGTTCAGGGTGGAATATGACCTCTGACATCAGTAAACATCCGCATGACAGTAATGACTCTAAGGCTGCACCGAAATCCAAACCTAATTTGACTGAGAGGAGTCGGAGAGAGACATGGAGTGTCAGAAAAGATGTAGCTGAACTTGTAGATTCAAATGATGTTCTGAAGCACAATGATGATCTAAAAGACTCAGCTAAGATGGACAACCTGGTGGAAGGCCTGTATCCTCGCAAATATGCAAAGAAAGACCCACAATGGCAGGAGCCCCCTGTGGAATCTCATCATTTGCTAACCAATTCTTCAGATAACCAGACATACCCCGAGAAGTCTTGGTCCATGGAATACGATGATTATGAAAATGAAGGGAACAAATCCACACCAAGTTTCAATTTTGGAAGCAATGGTATCAGTATCCGGTCTACTGAATCTAAATTCCGTAGTTATTACATCGCAGCAGAGGAAATCATGTGGGATTATGGGATAAAAAAATCACAGCAACTCATAAGTCTGAGGTGGGGACAAAACTCATTGACTACTGGCCAAACACTACATTTTTAAAAATGAATGTGGAAGTAAATATGAAAGCAAATTGATAGCCTATCAATCCATAATATTAAATGGAATTGACTAAAATTAGACTGATTTGCATTTTATACCCCATAGGGAGATGAGGAGAGGAATGCGGAAATACTTCCAATCCTACAGGAAAGTAGTGTTCCGGGCATACCATGACAAAGAATTCCAGAATCCAGTGAAACGTGGTGAACTGGATGAGCACCTCGGAATCATGGGCCCTGTGCTGAAGGCTGAGGTTAATGATGTTCTTACTGTAAGTCAAGTCCTAATCATGTTTTTTTTTATTTGCTTCCGGCCAGACAGGATGCTCAAATTCCTGAGGGCCACCACACCTTTAATGTGATAGCACATGTAAAGTCTATCTGAGAAATTGTTAACTAAGGTAATATTGTATATGCCAATCCCTGTTGATTGGTTTACAGTTACACTGAATGAATCTGATTGCTTCAAATTAATGATCACATCTTAGTCTTAGTTGGGGCTGTAATGGATCGTTTTAAGTGGTTTGAGAATACTTTCAGCACTGTAAAGTGACCTTCGGTGGCTGCTATGTGCCTGACGACTCCCATTTGCTGTCTGGCAGGTGGTTTTTAGGAATCTTGCCTCCCGGCCATATTCACTGCACTTGCATGGAGTATATGATAAGACAATGGGGAGCCCTGGCCAAGGGGTGGGCCTGGGGGAGGAGCTACAACATGGGGCGGTCTCTGGGGACCCAGTCCCTCCTGGACAGGAGAGAGTGTACAACTGGAGAATCAGTAAACGACAAGGACCATCATCCAAAGACTTTGACTGCAAAGCTGGGGCTTACTACTCAACTGTAAACATGGTAAGATGGGGCTTACAACTCCAGTGTAAACGTGGTAAGATGAGACTTACTACTCCACCGTAAACATGGGAAGATGAGATTTACTACTCCACTGTAACCATGGTAAGATGTGGATTACTGCTCCATTATAAACATGGTAAAAATGGCTCTCATTTGCCACTCCCAATCATTACATTTGAAGCAATTCAAATAACCTGACATAGTATGAAACAGAAGACACATTTGAGTTGAAGGAACTCACATGTGAGTTCATGACACCAAGGTGAATCACTGTCAAGAGGACCGTAGGTGAAAGCATGGAAATGTGCCTATCAGGTGCAAATGTTCTGTATGTATTTTTGTATGTAAGTGGACATGTGGGCATGTAATTATATGTGTCACTCTCTCGCCCAGGAGAAGGACATAAACTCTGGTCTGATTGGACCTTTGCTGATCTGTCGCCCTGGGACACTGGTGCCCCGCTTGCTGCTGCAGCCTGGAGTGCAGGACGTCTTCCTCCTCTTCACAATCTTTGATGAGCAGAAGAGCTGGTACCTCGATTATAACATCAGGAAGTTCTGTACCCCACCTTGCCAGGCCAACACAGACGATCCCTGGTTCGACAACAGCAATAGATTTGCTGGTACAGTACAATATTGAAAAAGTAATACTAATTCTACTACTAACAGCACAATCCAGTATATTATTAGCCTAGTATTATATCTTTCTATGTTGGATGCAGTACATAAGTAAAATAATCTACACAGAAATTGTAGACAATGAATGTACATACACAGGGTGACCACACCAGGCTCTAACTATCTAAGTCTGTATGCTGCTAATCATTTTCTGATCAGCTCTATGCGCTCAGAAGTTAACTGACTGATTATCTTGCTATCCATGTGATTGTGCCTTATTTCGAGTGGACTCTTCCATGAATCAATTGATAAATATTTATAAATGCATATATTAGTTTTGTTGTATTCATAAATGTTTGCATAAACAGGAGCATACAGTATATATACAGTGCATTTGCATTATAAGTATATATAAAGTGTATATATATATATACAGTGCATGTACAGTATATATATATATATACACATATACAGTATATATACCGTGCATGCACAGGATAAATATATACAGTCTATATACAGTGTATTTACAGAGTAAAAATATATTAAAGCCATGCACATAACATCTACTGTTTGGTCAAAACCAGCCCACTCAGGAAAGATGCACAATAGAAAATATATACAAACCACTTTGTTTTAACTATGGATGACCAGGTAACCCAGAGTGTGAGTCTTCAGTACTGTAGTATAAGGAAGCTAAGTCAAATCAACATATCTTCTGTCTTACTTGCAAAAAGTCTTACTCTATCTGGCAAAAACGTTTGCTAACTCTTGAGCTCGGCATACAGTGCTCGGCATACACTATCCCTTACTGCTATCATCCAACTCTTTCACCGCTCCATGTTCCATCACTGTCTCTGCGTAGCAATAAACGGGTATGTTGCGGAGACATTGCCTGGCCTGGTGGTGGCACAGCACCGCACCTCTAGATGGCATCTGCTGAACGTGGGGGGCAGAGGAGAATTTCATGCTGTGCACTTCCACGGAATACCATTCAGTGTTGGGAAACACCAGGACCACCGAATGGGGATTTTCAACCTTTATCCAGGTAAACCAACATGTCTCTCAGACCACACATTTCAGCCTAAATCAACTCTGACCACTGGACATAGAAATACTATAAGAATTAACATTAGCTTCAATTAGTAGGCAAAATGGAATTTAAGGATGTGAGGTAAATGTGTTTTCAAGTCCCTTTTAGTGATTAACATACCCAGAGAACATTTAAAGCCTTCATCAGTAGTGCACCTAGACAGTCTTACTCTCTTCACTCATTAACAGAGTGAACATTTACCCCTACCAGGCCTCACTGCACTCAGTATATCTAGATACTACAGTGTGGTAGAATCTGGTTGTGTCCATTTGTGTAAATGTGGTTGTGTTCAATGAATCTAATGCTGGAGAGTTACAATCTTTCCTCACAATTAAAGAGCATTCATTTACATACCTCAATGCCTTCATTTACATACCTCATTTACATTTCTCAAAGCATTAATTTACATACATAATTTACATATACAATTTACATACCTAAAAGCGTTCATTTACATACCCCAAAACAGTCATTTACATACTTAATTTACATACCTCACATCATTCATTTACACATCTTATTTATATACCTCAAAGCATTCATTTACATATCTCATTTAGAGACCTTTTTTTAACTAGAAAATTTTTCAAGATATGTAAGAATGCAAAGTTGCACATTTTGTTTTCTTCTCATAGTATATCTCATAGTATTGATTTGTAACAGTCCGCCCTTTCTCAGATTCACTGGTAGTGGCGGATGTTTCTAAGACCGGCTTGTTCGCCCACTGCAGGTGTGTTTGGGACTGTGGAGATGAGGCCTGCTACAGTTGGCACCTGGCTGGTGGAATGCACTGTTGGAGAGCACCAGCTGTCTGGAATGAGGGCCAAACTGCTTGTTTACAACCCACGTAAGAGACGCCCTGCTGAAACTCTGGTGTTTGTACTGGGGTCTGTACTGTCCTCATACAGGTATACAGTGAAATTTGGTGTTGGCAAGAGGCTCTCAAAAACCAATGTTACATCCAATACCAATGTTACAGCCAGTACGTTGGTCAGTTAGGAATAACTGAGAATATTCCAGAGAAAGAGGCATGTCACAATTTTTGTCTGGTTATATTTTGATTGCTTCTGTCTTGCAGGATGTGTCCAGCCATTGGGAATGCAGTCAGGGTGGATAACTGATGACCAGATCACTGAATCAGATCATTATGGTAAAATTAATATGATGTAAATACAAATATAATGCTATCTATACATAATGCTATGTATACATACATAAGGTAACATGTGAAAGCATCCATTGATTATTATCAAGGTTCTTATCAAGATTATTGCTAAGGTTACATCTATCAAGGTTATATTCATATATTAAGTTTGATGTTTCAAAGCACATTTCTCCATCAGGTAACTGGGAGGCAAGGTTAGCCAGACTTCACTTATCCGGATCTATAAATGCTTGGATTGGCAATGGACAGAGCTCCTGGATCCAGGTATAACAGCATGCTCACTTGAAAACACAGCAAGCATTAATGGAACATTCCTAAGACACCTAATGGACCATATTTTTTTATCTGTAACTGTGGTTAAAGTTGTTATTATTTGCTCAAAGCACATAGCTGTGTGATATTGCCAAAATAAACTCAGTGTGAAAGCACCAAGATTTACACGGTAAGAGTAGTCAGTTCAATACACTATAAAGAGTAGTTAGTTCAGAACTGTGAGACGTTTACTCCAAAGATTAGCCATTGTGATAGTTTTTTTTTTTTTCAGGCATTTTCTTGTTTGATTTTTTTCTTATGAATTTGCAGTCCATAAACAATTAATCAAATCCAACTGGCAACTATTTGCTGCAGATAGAAGTAAGATAAATGTAAGCTACAGTTGTGTGAAGAACTACTCTTAAACATGTGCGTGTACCTGGAGTCCCAAAGCAAGAGAGCCTGATGAACAAAGAAGGTGGAGGTGCTAGATTACCAGATGTTCCACACGTTCTCTGCATGCTGACACATTTTTGGATTATGAGTCATTTGGGCAGTTTTTCTACCTGGAAACCTTGCTTTAGTGTTGTTGTCTATCATGCCTGGTGTGTGTGTGTTTGTGTGTGTTTTAGGTGGATTTGCTGCAGCCCATGTTGGTGCATGGGATTCACACTCAGGGAGCCAAGACCTGGGGTCTGAATGAAGCATTCACAGTGATCTTCACAATCAGCTACAGCCTGGACCAGGAAACCTGGAGGACCTATAGAGGGAACAGCAGCGGGTCTGCTTATGTTAGTGGCCAAACTCAGTTCACACCCTTCACCTTACACCATAGCACTGAGGCCCAATAGCTAGACCCAACACCTTGTAATATTTTACTTTTACACTGATTGCCTGAATTATTTAGTAGAGTGTTGTACAAAGTAACATGTATTGATATCTAATTGCATGCAGAGGTTCTAAATTTGATGTCAATACATATATATTTTTGATTATTAATCTTTAACCAGAAATTTAATGGAAACATGGACGGGTACAGGATAAAGGAGAACTTATTCTCTCCTCCAATCATCGGCCGGTACATCCGCATTTACCCGTTAACCTATGGGGGTCGACCCACCCTGAGGTTTGAACTCCTGGGCTGTGATCTCAACAGTGAGTAGAAATACACACACCCCCACCACACACATGCACATGTGCACACAAACACACACACAAACACACGTGTGTGTATATGTGTTGCAGGCTGCTTCCTGCCACTAGGCATGCAACGGCAGCTGATTCCAAACAGTCGGATCAGCGCCTCCTCCTTCCTCCAGAAATGGTTCCTTTCTTGGAGCCCTGGTCTCTCCAGACTCAACCAGGAGGGTCGTGCCAATGCCTGGAGACCTAAGGTACCCCCATCTCCACAAAGCTATCTTCTGAACTACTGACAACAGCTGCTGTCCATGCATCTGTCCATCCATTAATTCCCCTTAACCACCTCCATGTAGAGCATCCATCCATCTTTCCATTCATCTATCATCTATCAGTTCACCCACTTGTCCAAATGTCTATACTTGTTTCTGTCCAGTTATCTATACAGTTCGGTCCAGTTCTGAAACAGTACTAAATGATACACATATTTACAAATATATAAGAATTGTCTGAGCTTGTAAGGAAAGTTTGGGCATGGTAGCAGCCCTGCTACTGAATAAATGTTGCTGTTCTTCCCTTCGGAGAGAGCTAAGGATATCAAGCTTGGCTGGCAGGTGCTCAGTTTAAACACCATTGTGGGCATTTCCTCCAGCGATCTGTCTGCTGGGGAAAAGACATTCAGGCCATTGTCTCGCTCTCTGAGCCGCATGTGAGTTATGACTCTCTGCTTCCCCTCGCCAGCAGTTCAGAGAGTTTGGCAAATTTGCTGCATGTTGCGGCAGAATGTGGGTAATGTGGGTGTGGGTGAAAGTGTCAATATTGATTCCTTGTTAGGCTCTGTTTTGTGGAGCAGAAAACTCTCAGATGAGTTTAAAACCAGAGGTCAAAAGAGGTGCAAAGAGATCCAGATATATAGACAACTAAATGTATGTTGAATCAGTATTACAGATGATTTCTAGATTCAATGTCTTCTATTAAATTGATTAAAAATGCATGCGACAGATAAATAGATGTAGATTTATTGCAAGGGTTTAACCTCTATTTCCATTCCTCTCTCTGTCAGAGTAATAACCCACACGAATGGCTGCAGGTGGACTTTGAGGTAGTGAAGAGAATCACTGGTATTTTGATGCAGGGAGCTCGATCTGTCCTCACACACATGATGGTCACTGAGTTTACCATCTCCATTAGTCATGATGGAAACATCTGGTCTGCTGTCACTGAGCAAGGAACACAGCTAGAGAAGGTGGGTGTGTTTGTTTTTGTGTGTGTGTGTGTGTGTGAGAGAGAAAGCGAGAGAGATATGAGGTCACTAGTCACACATTTATTACAGTTAATGACTCATATCGAGTGGGTACGTCAAAGTTACATTAAAAAATATTAAAAAATGGTTAAGGTACTTGACTAGTAATCAGAAGGTTGCTGGTTCAAGCCCCACTAGTACCTAGTTGCCACTGTTGGGTCCCTGAGCAAGGCCCTTAATCATCAGCTACTAAGTGAGTTGTGCTCACTCATAACATTAATGGCATTACCTACTAGGCCTTACACATGTTTATGTTGATCCACAGGTATTTGAAGGTAACAGCGATTACAACGAGGAGAAACTGAATTTGTTCGAGCCACCACTGTTCACCCGATTCATTCGAATCCACCCTAAAGGCTGGGTTAACGACATCGCCCTGCGGGTGGAGTTCCTGGGTTGCGATACACAACAGAGACTGTGAGAGAGAGAGAGAGAGTAAGAAAGAAAATGTGAGAACGAGAGTGAGCAAGAGACACTAGTCACTGACACTGAATGTAAACTAGTCATTTTCCACTGATGCACTTGGCAGCGTTACAAAGCTGCTGATGTCACTCAGTGTTCTGGCACCATACACTGATTTGGGTTTGCTAACTGGGTATCTGCAGAAGTAACACAGAGCTGGAATTTATGCTGCCGGTATGATACAACTAAAACAAAACCATCACTTATAACGATGTGCTTAAAAGGAAGTATCCTGTGTGAACAAGCTGCTTATTTAAAGACTTAACATCTTCATCTGCTTGTGTGACCACACCGGGCGAAACTCTCAGCTTAGAATTACCGTCACTATTCATAACCCTGTATCCCAGGCTATTACAAGATGTAGGAAACTCATCGTAGCTATGGCAACCATATGTACATAATAAAGAAACTACTGAGTATGTGTTCTGTTGTAGTTTTGAGCATTTGCACTGTCAAAAGAAAACTACTATTCTATGATTTATTTTAAATAAAGTATTTAATATGAAACTAAACATTTTGTGATGTGTATTTAAGACTGACTTTCTTACTTTGATCCTTTTTGTATCACAGGCAAAGAACATGCGAAATAGGAGCAAGGACAGGTTTTAAATGAAGGATTTTAATGAAAAGAAAGGAAAACACAAAACTAGTGCACAAGTGAAAGTGCTACAAACCCAACATAACATTAATATCTGCTGGAGCAATTAAAAGGGCTTTTACATGAAAGAAATAAAGATATAATGACACACAAGTGGCACCATGACATATTGTCAGTCAAGAATAAAACAGAATATTAAACAGTGCATTCTCTATTTTTATGGATTTTCCCCAGAAAGCTATAGAGACAACACTAAGCAAAAAAAGCTGTAATAGAAGAAATCAGGACAGGACAGAGCACAGTATTTCATGTCAGAACCTTCACTTTTCAGAAAAAGTTGCTATAGCTTTAATTCTCCAACTCAGCAAATGTTTCAGAACGTAGCTTACTGCTGCTGGTTTTCACTAGGCTCACAAAATGGTAATTACTCATTGAAAGCTGTCTTACTCTCTGCAGTCAACAGGCAGTTCCGCATATATTGGTTATGGTAATTGGATGTTAAAAAATGACTAGATATAAAATCAAATGCATGACTTTCAAATGGTAAGTGGCATGTGACAGTGTATCAATGAATTTTTTAGGATAAGTTCATTTGTGTCCATAAAGACAACCCCAACCTTAGAATAACTGAAAACCAGCATATAGAGTAGTGTGTCTTGTCAGAAGGTTCAGATTTAAAAACGTGTTACCAAAATTTTAATTCTCCCAGTTTAAAAATGGCTCAGTACACCCTTGAATCTTCATGGCTACCGCTAGGCTGACACGGTGTTTGTTGTTCATTGACAGCCGTCCTACTGCTTGCCATGAACAGTACATTAGGCCTATATTAGTGTGTCTTGTCGGACGAATTTGCCCAGAGAAAATAAAAATAAAAAAGGAGATCTCCTTAATATCACTATAGTTTCTCCTAGACAACAGTGAGATCAGATGGAAAGACAAACTAGATTTCAGCATAAGTCTCAGAGAACTGAAAATTCCAAGTTGCATCCAGTAGCTTTTTATTCCCACAAACCAACACCAGCAAAGTGCAACTACAGCACTGGGGAAAAGGAGCTCTTAGCTGTGAACGTAGCTCTGGAGGAGTGGAGACGCTGGCTTGAGGGAGCTAACCATCCTTTTCTAGTCCTCACTGACCATAAAAACTTGAGTACATGTGCACAGCCAAATGCCTCGATTCTGGTCTATTTTCTTTCCGTGTTTTGATTTTCGATTACTTCACGTCTAGGCTCCCGCAACACTAAGGTTGATGCCCTGTCATGTATGCACCTGGGGGAGACAGAGGACCCAGAGACACCTGACACCATCCTTCCTACACAGATAAAAGTCACATCAATAAGGTGGAAGATTGATGAGGAGATTAAGGAGCTACTAACTGAGGCAGAGATCCTTGCGGAGTGTTCAGAGGTTAAGTTCTTTGTACCCGTTCAATGTCGTTATAGGCTATTAACCTGGGCACACTCATCTCTGACAACTGGACATCCTGGGGAGACCTGCACACTGCAATTGCTGTCAAACCGGTATTGGTGGGAGTCACTAGCCAACGATGTTCATAGATGTGTCTCGTCTTGCTTCGTTTGCTCACAGTGTAAGACCCTTCAAACTCTTCCTGCAGGGAAGCTCATTATTATTATTATTATTATTATTATTATATAATGGTAATAGGAGTGTTGTTGTAGTGATGTTGTTATTAATATTATTGTTAGTGGTTGTAGTATTGAAATTCCGTTATCAAAGCTTTGTTAATACAAATATGAATATTTGTGGTGCCAATAAAGCAGCATTGAATTGAACTGAATTGAAAGGAACGCATGCTGTGAACGCATCCGTCACCTTCCAACCAAAAAATAGATGAAAGGGTCTCGTGATTCCAGTTGGCCCTTCGCACCATCAGAAAATTCAAATGGTCAACACTGTTGGGATTGACCAGTTCAAGTTCACGTGCACCCCGTAGAGCAGTCACGAAGAGCACAGGTGAAAAATCAGTTGAAATCCAAGCTAAGCAGCCCAAAACATGAGACATTCTTTGCATACTATTATTTAGCACTTGTTTAAAAGTCTGAGCTTTTTGTGCAACACAGTTATGTTTTAGCTAGCTAATGTTAGTCTCGGGGCATGGTTACATAACAGTCTGTTGGCTAGCTAGCGATGTTTCTAACCTAAGATAAAACTAGCGATATGACCTGTGAACAGGTGCTGGAGCGCTTGGTTAATTGTTTAAGGTACCAGTTACGTAATCATTAAATTCAGTTAAACTCCGCTTTTATGGTTTTTTATTAACAGGACTGTAAACCTGTCGGCTTTGCTCATTTTTTGTGAGTAAGTAATCTATGTATATTACAACTAAACATATGTGCCCAAACTGAGTTCATAGCCATGGACGCTTTATTAAGGATGTGACTGAGGAAGCAGAGCTGGTGTGGCCCGCTCTGGTATGACTTTATGTCCATAAACAGTGAAAGAACAAAGGTACATGATAAACAAACATATTGTATAAAGTGTAACAGTATAAAGGTATATGCTAAATGAACATATTGTATAAAGCATGCAATTTGCATTGGCATGTTGGATATCAGCTTCTGGGCAAAATCTTGACTGATGACAACCCATTCTTACCTAATCAGTGCTTAGAGTTGATCACTGTTCTGTGTTTTTGTTTGTTCACCCTCTTTTTGAGGATTGACCACAATGGGAGGCTTGACCACTGGGATTGAGATCTGGGGAGTTGCCTGGCCATGGACCCAAAATTTCAATGTTTTGTTCACACGAGCCACTTGGTTATCACTTTTGCCTTGTAACATGGTGCTCCGTCATGCTGGAAAAAGCATTGTTTATCACGAAATGGCTCCTGGAACATTGGGAGAAGTTGCTGTGGAGAATGTTTTGATACCATTCCTTATTCATTTGTAGTGTTCTTAGGCAAAATTTTGATGCAACCCCACACATGAATGGTCCCAGAATGTCTCACTGTTGGCATGACACAGGACTCATGATAGCGCTCACCTTTTCTTCTCATTTGTCCAAACCATCCACCAAATGCATTTGCCTCAGTGTGCATGCAGATGCACTCACGGCGCATGTGGGGGGGCATTCAGGCCATTACTAACTACAGGAAAACACCACCTTCCTGTGACAGTGATGCCATCCTCCCAGATGCACTGAATGACTTCTATGCATGGTTTGAAGCGCAGAACAACGTTGCAGCAGAAAAGTCCATCCCTCTGCAAAATAACCAGGTGCTGTGCCTGACGGCGGCTGATGTGAGGCATACTCTGCGTGGAGTTAACCCACGGAAAGCTGCTGGACCAGACAACATCCCGGGTCGTGTGCTCAGAGAATGTGCTGACCAGCTTGCATATGTCCTGACAGACATCTTCAATATCTCTCTGAGCTGCGCCATGGTCCCAACATGCTTCAAGACCACCACCATTGTCCCCGTGCCTAAGAAGCCCACACTGTCGTGTCTCAACGACTACCGTCCCATCGCACTCACATCCATCATCATGAAGTGCTTCGAGAGACTCCAACCGCTCTACAGATGATGCCATCTCTACCACACTTCATCTGGCACTCACACATCTGGATAAAAAGGGCACATACGTAAGAATGCTGTTCATAGACTTCAGTTCAGCATTCAACACCATTGTTCCTCAGCATCTGATTGGAAAGTTGAGCTTACTGGGCTTGAACACCTCCCTCTGCAACTGGATCCTGGATTTCGTAACTGGTAGAGCTCAGTCAGTCCAGATCAGGAGCAGCACTTCCAACACCACCACACTGAGTACTGGTGCTCCCCAGGGCAGCGTACTCAGCCCTCTGCTGTTCACACTGCTGACTCATGACTGTACAGCGATGCACAGTTCGAATCACATCATCAAGTTTGCTGATGACACAACCGTGGTGGGTCTCATCAACAAAGACAACAGAATGTGGGTAATGTGGGTGTGGGTGAAAGTGTCAATATTGATTCCTTGTTAGGTTCTGTTTTGTGGAGCAGAAAACTCTCAGATGAGTTTAAAACCAGAGGTCAAAAGAGGTGCAAAGAGATCCAGATATATAGACAACTAAATGTATGTTGAATCAGTATTACAGATGATTTCTAGATTCAATGTCTTCTATTAAATTGATTAAAAATGCATGCGACAGATAAATAGATGTAGATTTATTGCAAGGGTTTAACCTCTATTTCCATTCCTCTCTCTGTCAGAGTAATAACCCACATGAATGGCTGCAGGTGGACTTTGAGGTAGTGAAGAGAATCACTGGTATTTTGATGCAGGGAGCTCGATCTGTCCTCACACACATGATGGTCACTGAGTTTACCATCTCCATTAGTCATGATGGAAACATCTGGTCTGCTGTCACTGAGCAAGGAACACAGCTAGAGAAGGTGGGTGTGTTTGTTTTTGTCAACGAGTCAGCATACAGAGAGGAGGTGTGAGAACTGGTGAGCTGGTGTAAGGTCAACAACCTGTATCTGAATGTTGACAAGACAAAAGAAATGGTTGTTGACTTCAGGAGAGCAAGGTGAGATCACTCCCCGCTTGCCATCAACGGCTCCTCAGTGGAGATCGTCAAGAACATCAAGTTCCTTGGTGTTCACATAGCGGAGAACCTCACCTGGACCCTGAACACCAGTTCCATCATCAAGAGAGCCCAGCAACGTCTTTACTTCCTTCGGAAGCTGAGGGAAGCCCATCTCCCATCACCCATCCTCACTACCTTTTATAGAGGTACTGTAGAGAGCATCCTGAGCAGCTGCATCATTACCTGGTTTGGGAACTGCACTGCCTTTGACCGCAAGACCCTCCAAAGAATAGTGAGAACAGCTGAGAAGATCATTGGGGTCTCTCTTCCCTCCATCACGAACACCTACATAACACGCTGCATCCGGAAAGCCACCAACATTGTGAAAGACCCCCCACACCCCTCACATGAACTGTTCACCCTTTTGCCATCTGGAAGAAGGTACTGCAGCATCCAGTCCTGCACCTCCAGACTGTGCAACAGCTTCTTCCCAGAACAACACAGTCACACACAGTCACACACACATACACACACACATACATACATACATACATACATACATATCTATACATACACTCACACATTGCTTTGCCTCGGACTAGTGCTGAAGTCAAACCTCACACAAATAAACTATGCACTCCTGTTGCAGTCTTGCACATTATCCTACTTGCTGCTAGAGTACTGTACTAAACCAGCACTGTACTCGGAACTGTTCTGGCTGCTACCGGTGACTGCTATGTTCAGGGTAGCATGTCACTGATTGCTATGCACAACTCGCTTTACATATGCCCAGTGCTGTGTTCTTTACTAAATAATTGCACTGGCTACTCATTTTGTATTTGTTGTATTGTATTTTTGCACTATATTGGACTGTTTGCACTTGTGTAGCATGTTGTCTGTTGCACTGTTGTTTTTGTGTTGCACCATGGTCCTGGAGGAAAATTGTCTCGTTTTTGTTGTGTACTTGTATATAGCTGAAATGACAATAAAACCTCTTTGAATTTTGAACTTTGAACACCTGACTCTGCTGTTCCTGAGCAAGCTCTGCACTGGTGGTGACCCAATCCCATAGCTGCATCCTTTTTAGGAGAAAGTTTTGGCACTTGCTTGACTTTCTTGGGCACCCTGAAGCCTTCTTCACTGCAACTGAATCTTTCTCTCCTTGAAGTTCTTGATGATTCATTCAATAAATGGATGATTTAGGTGCTATCTTACAAGAAGCAATGTCTTTGCCTGTCAAACCCTTTTGATTCGATGCAGTGATGACTGCTTGTGTTTCCTTGTAGGTAACCATGGCTAACAGAAGAAAACTTCAAGCACTGCAGTCTGCAACCAGTCTGCTCTTCTAATCAGCACGACAGAGTAATATCAGCTGCCTTGTCCTTGTTAACACTTTCTCCTGAGCTAACGAGAAGATCACTGAAATGATTAGCAGGCCATTTTGTGGCAGGGCTGAAATGCAGTGGCTGGAATGCAGTAGTTTTTGTGATTAAGTTCATTTTCATGGCAAGGAATGACTTTGCAATTAATTGCAATTCATTTGATCACTCTTCACAATCTAGAGTTAATGCAAATCACCATTATAAAAAGTGAAGCAGCAAACTTTGTGAAAACCATTGGAGCTGCTGCTGCTTCAGTTCATAAGCAGGCAGGTAGAATATTGTTTTTCCACTGTTGTCAGCTGTATAACCCATTGCAGTCCCACACTACATTCTAAAATGGTCTTTCTTAATCTGGCATCTGATGCAGTTGGGGTTTCAGCACATAAAATTGTACCAACACTCCAGGTGTTTTTATGCAAAAATATTTCTATTTAAGAAATAAAAGGTTCAAAAATAAAAAGTAAAATGGATTGGTCAGTCAGAAAAGGTTCAATTAAGAAAGGTTCAATTCTAAAGACAACCCTAACCCCAGAACAACAGAAAACATGCCAGGATAGAGAATAGTTTGTCTTGTTCAGATTTAAGAAATTGTTGCCAAATCTTTTATTCTCCAAGTCTAAAAATGCTTCAGTACACACTTGTATATTCTTGGTTACTGCTAAGCTGACACAATGTTTGTTGCTCATTGACAGCTGTCCTACTGTCTGCAATCAACAGGCAGTGAAGCATATATCGGCTATGGTAACTGTATGTTAAAAAAATAACGATATAAAATCAAATGCATGACTTTAAAATGTTAAGGGGCATGTGACTATATAGTAAACAGGATAGAGCATAGTGTGTCTTGTCAGAATCTTTAGTTTTAAGAATGCTTTGTCAGTGCTTTAGGCTAAGCCCTTTCTGAGATTTCTGGGTTTGACCTTTGACCCCAATCTTACTTTTACTAAACACATCAAGAGACTTCTTCAATCCTGTTTTTTATTACTTTAAATAAAATAATTTTTTTCAACTCTGCACTAGCAGAGTTAACAATTCCCTGCCCTTTATACTGAAAAGAATTATTTATATATTTGTCTCCACCAGTTTGGACCCCTATAATGCCTTGTTCACATGTCTGAGTCAGAGACAGGTGACTCGTCTGCAGTTCGTCTGAGTCAGAGAGAGATGACTCGTCTGCAGCTTGTACAAAACGCAGCACCCTTGTCTTCTCACTAGGACACAGTACAGGGAGCACATTCCCCCAGTGCTGGCCTCTTACCACTGGTTACAGCTACAGAACTGATTTTAAAATTTTAGTGCTCATCTACCAGGCCTTTCATAACGAGGCTCCAACACACATTAATGAGCTCTTATGTCCTCTTTAGCACGTTAATGAGCTCTTGTGTCCTCTGTTGCACACATTACTGAGCTCTTATGTTCTCTTTACCACATGTTAATGAGCCTTTGCATCTTATGTCCTGAAATTGTGGAATAATCTTCCTCCTGATATCAGACACTCGAAGTGCCTACTGAGATTAGAGACTGATATCATGTTCATCTGTGATTCATGTTTTCAATAAACGTTTAAAGACTTATTTGTATTTACATGCTTTAAATAGATCTTAAACTATGTATATTTTATGTTGGTATGTATTTTAGGCATTTTTTTATATGTATAGGATTTGTGTTTCAATGTATAGAACTATAAAGTGTAAGCACTTTATAAAGTACTTTCAGGCTTATTCCAAAAAAGTGCTATATAAATATTTACTTTATGCTAACACTCACTCGCACACAACACGGAGCTGTTCACATTCATGCAATGACTGACTAGTGCAATCAGTTTGGTTGATTGATAACTCAGTACAGTTGTTTTAGACTTTCTCTGACTAGTTTGCTACACTCTCAGCAAGCCATCCCAATAAATGCTGAATTGTCCACGTTTTTAAAACCATCCACCATTTCTGCTCAACTCTTCAGGGGTTGCAGACAGTTTGACACGGCGATAGTTTGTATTCAAGATGGGCTATGAACCTGGCAGATACGAGCGCCGTCCTGTAGTAGACAGTGTAGCTGATGAAGAAGAGACTACAGAACATCTGGTACATGATAAGTTAGAGACAGGTGGAGTTTTACATGAACAATTCTTTCCAAAGTAAAGTCCAAAGTATATGATCACAGGCAGAGTTGCTGTAATATAATTCTGGGGTGTCCAGCGTTACTGTGGCAGTTCAGTAAAGCAACATGTACACATTTCCTTCCTATGACATAATATCCTTCATTAAAGATTTTCAGGTTTTACTCATTTCAGTGGTTTTCCAATAGGTCGGTGATGCTCAAGAAAGGCTTGATCAAGACTTTCATTCAGTAAAAACATTAGTAAAATCTTGACTGTGCAATATGTGTGAGAATATGTATGCTGTCTCTCTGTGTGTGTGTGTTGGACTGAGAAAATTAAAACCAAAAGCACAAGATTCTGTTTCCAATCTCACGGTGATAAATGAACAGTACTATCAGTTCCTATGTAACAGGAAGAGTGCTGCTAGTTGTGTTTGGTTTGGAGTGGGAGAGTTAAAGCCCCCGACTGAACAAACGTTTGTGGAAAAGATTTTGGCCACCCCATGCGTCACCTGCTATCTGAACCAAAACAAAAAACAACTTCACTCTATCAAAAAGAACAAAGAACAGACTCTGTGGTGTGTTGCCCTTATGTAATAGCCTGCGGCCAATTATGTTGGGAAACTCGCCATCTGACACAGAATGCTGAAGGCCTTCACATTTGTTTAAATAAAAGACACAAACTTCTTGGTGAATACTTCTTGATGAAGATGATAGTATGTTTGATACAATATTGCTGTCCTTCCTACAACTGTGAAAATCTTCGCTTTCATGAGGACGAATTCCTTACTTCCTCTTATTGTTATAGTTGGAGGTTCTGACTGGTCAGAGACTATATCAGGCAGCACCGGCCTAAGGCAGTAGGGCCACATGGATCTGCTCATGGGCTGACAGGTTTGCATTTTCCCAAAGTGTATCAGTGGAACAGCCACGTTCTTGACATGTTTGATTTTTTGTGTCTCATGCAGCCATGACTCAGCGTTCTTGCCATTCGGCAGATCTGAGTGAACTCTTACTAACGCTGGGTCTGCCGGTGTACCTGAAGAATTTCCATACATTACGTAGCTGACCACAGCATTGCATGTGTGCATATTATTCAGGTTTGTCACATGTGTGAGTGGATCTGACTCTAACAGCTCTGTCCTACCTTGACTAATCCACCAGGGGAGGGAGAAGATCAGGGCCCCTTTGCTCACTCTACTCACACGGCCCTTGTGTCTGACATCTGTCCACTAAAGGTGGCTTTTCAAAAGTTATGTTTGGACTGGAGGTTCTTGGATTTGAATCAAAGTTTGAATTCAGGATATTTTGTTAGCTATTTAAAGATTTTATTCCAAAGCACCTGGCAGAAATGCTGCTAGATACATTTTTTTGTTACACAGCTCTGACAGGAAGCCATGTAAGTGGGGAAAATGTTCTTTTGTTTACAAGATGGTAAGCATAGTAATCGTGGTAGTCATGCTTTGCCCATTCTTTATCAATTGCTCCTCTTACATCACTTTGTGTCACTACTGGCCATGTTTCCTATATTGACTCCAAGGGCCCTTGTCATATCTGTTCTACGCAAACAGGTGCCACATCCATATTTTTCATCCAGAATTCACTTTACAGTGTATTATAGGATGGGGGTAAGAGAAGTGTGATTAATGACTAATCCCCTCGATTTATATGAATGGGAAGCTGACCACACACATGCTCATGTAAAACTACGTAAAATCCTCACTGTGCCTGATGCTTCGGATAATATACTGATACTGGATAATATCTCAAAGGTGAGTCACTGAGATGAGATGAGCAGGTTTGTGTGTGTGCGTGTGTGTGTGTATCACATATTTTGTTGAATGTTCTATTGTAATTATGGCAGCTTTCTTTAAAAAAAAAAAAAAACATGGCATGTCAACAGAATTCTTTCATAATACCTTGTTGCTTTAGAGTGGAGAGACAAAGAGAGGCTAGAGATTGAAAAAGCGGTTGTTACAGTGAATCTAAATGTTGTCTTAAGTGACACATACATTGCATTATATATAAACCACACACACAGGCAGGCATGACATCCCATTAGTCATGGACTCAAGAGTCAATAGCAAAATTGACTCAGAAGCAAAATACCTCTATCCATTGTGTGTGTGTGTGTGTGTGTGTGTGTGTGTGTGAGAGAAAGCCACCATGTACATACATTAAACTATAGTGTTAAAGTTTATTTTAAAAAATCTATTATCTAATTTCCTAAGTTTCCCTGTCAGTGTTCTATGAACAGGTTATTCTAAAAAGGCCTCAACTAAACACAAACTGAAAACATATATATCATAAATATATATCATTAGTTGTGGTTCAGTGTGTGGTATTATACAGCTATGGCTTGTCATGACTACATGATATGGACAAACACATTTTCGTAGAGTACGTCTGGGCAAATGTCATTTTTTGCGCATATGACAGTGCAAATGCCTCCTCTTGTGGTGAACTTGTGCCATTGCATGAAATTGTTGCTCAGGGCATAGAAATGGCAGTGGCCATATAGGCCTATAGGGTGGTCCGTTGAGCCAAAAATGGTCCGTGTGAGAAAAAGATTTATTCAGATTGAACTGGCCCTGCCCTAACATGCATACAAAACATACTACATTTAACGTGCTGACAGGAGACTAAAAACGGTTTGGTGGTCGTGCATGTGTGGACGTGTATGTATGTATTGGAGGAGGTGGATACTAGAGGCTCAATCACAGATGTGTTTTCCTACCTCATAGTAATAGTGTGATGTCAAATCACAGCAAAGGTTTGAAAGGAAATATCGTGTATAAGGGTGAATACTCACAGTTCTACAAGAGGGTGCAAAATGAGGTGAAAGCTCACTGTGTCTCTACAACCCTGCGTCTAATAAAACCTTACTGAAATGGATGGTTGTGACCAAGCAATGGCATACAGATCGTACGACATACAGACAATACATATTAGAGTATTGTGATGTTTATTATTGGTTATATATATAAAATAGAAGCAAAAAGTAAAGTATTGTTTATGTTGGATTATTAAAATGCTATTCACATGAACCCAAAATTACACATATGTAGCAGCATAGCTTTAATCCTTTTAACCAGTTTGAACTGAATCACGGTTTGAATGAAAAACAATCAAAGAAAAAGCAGCCTTACATGAAAGAAACATTGAGGAAAAAAATAAAGTAATATAATGTAATTAATGTTCTATTTACTTCCACGTAAATAGCATGAGTACTTTCATGCTTGCGTCATCTTCTATATTTGTGTCTTTTTTCACCTGTTTTACATGTTATACTGAGGATGCCAGTGTTAATATTGCTTAAAGTGAGATGTTAAACAGACCCGTCCATTTCTGCTTCTAACAATTCAGGTTGTCCATTCAAGGTTATGTCGATGATTAGAAAATGATTTTAAGGTAAATATTTGGTTATATAGGTAAGATGGCATGATTATCAATATAAAATCTTACCAGACCTGCACCAGGTGGTGAAATCATACTCAGAGAAACTCAGAGTGACGTACTCTGGTCTGTGCTAATATCATTAGTTATCTTAGGATTGCATCATTACAGGCGTTCACACGTTTCCATTACAAAAAAGTTTTTTCAAAGAAACTTGCAAAACTCTGCAAGATCATAAAGCTATAGCCACAGAAGATGAAAATATATACAATTATACAATATTACAAAACAAAAACATATATTCATATACATATAAATATGTATATCTATCATATAAATATGTATATCTATCTATCTAGATAGAGTGAGAGAAATAAGGAGAGATTACACTTTTTTAAGAGTACTGTTACTGGTACATCATAAACTGAGTCTGTTGAAATGTATTCAATCAGTTAATCCAATTCCTAATCAAGAAGAAAGCTAATTAAATGGTAGGTCTATGGGCCCTTTTTAAAGCAGGCACAGATGTGATGGCTTAAAGCCATATGGTCAACTTTACAGGTCAATACTGATTATTGATTATTGACCTGTGAGCATGAGACATGCTGGGGAGTTCAAATTTCAATAGACATTATAATGCATTCAATAAGTATTAAAATGTAATAAGTATTATAATCAACAATTTAACATTGTTAAAAAACCACATGTAAAATGCAACATTATCAACTTAGCATCTTAAATATTCACAGGAATATGTGAAACAGGAAACGCCCTCGTTTCTAAAAATTTCTCTATATAATTTTACAAAAAAAACAATTTTAGAAATTAGTCATTCACTGATATAAAAAATATGCATATTTATCTGTGAAGTCTGGATATGATTGGTCAGTCGGGGCTGAAGCAGGAAGGCATGTGAGTTAAGAGAGGAAAATTACATCATCACATATAATGAAAAAATATTTCATGCTTACATTCTGCAAAATGTGGAACAAACGGCAGATGAAAACTAGAGGTTAAGTAAATGAAACACACACACACACTTATACGCACAGAGCCATTCAATGATATCTACACACAGTTTGACCTAAATTAGGCTTTTTTATGGAAGACAAATTTCATGAGCTGGGTTACAACATTCTATTTCTATGATGATAAGAACATGAAAATTAATATTTGGACAGAAAAATTGAGATGAATATCTCATAAAACAAGTTGGACCTGCCCACAGGCCGTCACTTTCAATAAAGCCACTCTCTTGCTTAAATACCTGCACACGGCAGCTGTACCCCAGTGTGGGCTAGACCCCCCAGACGTCTCTGCACTGACGCAGACGTCCCCCCAGATGTCGCTGCACTGTCGCAGATGTCCCCCAAGACGTCTCTGCACTGTTACAGACGTCCCCCCAGACGTCTCTGCACTGACGCAGACGTCCCCCCAGACGTCGCTGCACTGTCGCAGATGTCCCCCAAGACGTCTCTGCACTGTTACAGACGTCCCCCCAGACGTCCCTGCACTGACGCAGACGTCCCCCCAGACGTCCCTGCACTGACGCAGACGTCCCCCCAGACGTCTCTGCACTGACGCAGACGTCCCCCCAGACGTCGCTGCACTGTCGCAGATGTCCCCCAAGACGTCTCTGCACTGTTACAGACGTCCCCCCAGACGTCCCTGCACTGACGCAGACGTCCCCCCAGACGTCGCTGCACTGTCGCAGATGTCCCCCAAGACGTCTCTGCACTGTTACAGACGTCCCCCCAGACGTCCCTGCACTGACGCAGACGTCCCCCCAGACGTCTCTGCACGGGTCCAGTGAGGTTGGAGCATGCAAACCTCTCATGAAGGACAAATGTCTCTTGAAACCACATTCCCTGAGCTTCTGCAACACTACAAGAATGGAAAGATTGCCATCTGAGGTCACAGACACACCCACAACCATACACACCAACACACACCCAGACCAACACAGCAGACACAAAATCTGGATCTGAGTCGGCACTAACTACAGCTACAGCTGTTTACAGGTAAAAAGAAAATGGAGACGCTGCAGTTTCCATGGTTACCAACAGTAAGCACTGGCAAATTAAATGCAGGCAGTTAAACGGAGAGCGAGAGAGATAAAGAGAGAGATGAGAGTGACACAGAGACAGAAAGAGAGAGAGATGAGAGAATGACAAACAGAAAGAGGGATGTTTGTATTGAGTATCATTAATGTTGAGGCTCAAACTCTTCACACAACAATCACTAAATCCCAGCAGGTGAATCACTAAGGTGCACCATACTAGATAAACAGTATCTTAACAGGTAGATTGTTATGACAGTATGCATCTTAACAGGTAGATTTCTGAGGTAAGTGCGACCTTGTCTTAATCCTACACAAAAAAGCTCTGAAGCCGTCTTCCACTCAAGTGTTTCCTTGTTTCAGTTAATGTGAAAGTACATGTCTAATGTGTAATAGTCCAAGTATCATCCAATCGCCATCAGTATTTTACCCCCTCAAGCTTTCTGTCAAACATTTACTTGAACAGATTCCAGTTTCCTTTTCAGAGCAATGTGCAGAGGTATGTGGTTCGGTTGCCGTAGTGACACCAGCACGGGTTCATGGTTAAACATGAACAGGTTCGACTGAGGCAGCTTGGTTCCCATCGTGACCATCTCTTGTTTATGTATTTTTTCTTTTTATAAGCGGTGGCCAGATGTGTCTGTGATGCAGCAGACCACTGCTAGCTAAGAATGAGGAGCTTGGACAGACAGGTATCCATAACAACACCATAGTGACCAATAAGGTAAATGGCTTAAGGACACGAAATCAATGATATCAACACACTCTTTATACTGGAGATAACTGTATCCATGGCAACATTTAAGGAAAAAGGCCAATAGCTGAAGAACATCCAATAAAAGCTCTCATTTATGATTTTTTTGTTTTTTGACCAGTCAAAGTAAATGTTCTTTATCACTGATCAAAGATAAAAGGCAAAAATGAACAGAAGAAAATAAAGGACAACAGAATAGTATCTTGAGGTGTTTCTCAGTTTCAAATATCCTAGCACAAATACTGACCTACAGCTTGACTTCGAACACTGCATTTAAAATGCCAGAAGCATCTCCTGTTCATATTAAGAGACACTAACTCACACCTTGATTGTCCATTCCTACTCAGACACACTAAATCGCACTCTGATTGTCCATTTATATACAGACCCACTAAATCACACTCTGATTGTCCATTTATATACAGACCCTCTGAATTACACTCTGATTGTCTTCGAGACACAAAATGCCAACACCGGTCAATTACTGGGGTAAGGGTTAGTTACTTCTCTTTTTTATCACCAGACATAAACAACCAATCTTAGCATTTCCCAAATGCAAGTTACAAGCCTTTAAATAAAAAAAATCTCTGATAAAATAAAATTAAACACAAATAAAAATAAGTAACATAATATGACTATCATACTTCAAGCAAAGGGATATTCCTTTATGAAAGCTATATCTGAAGTGGGCCCTTATCACCGAACAGGCCAGCGGTATAACACAATTATAACATAGAGCAAGTAAGGCGTTATTAGAGGAGCTGGCTAGTTGTAAGTGTTACGCTGGAGATGACTGCACCTAAAACACTGGCACAGCTTGAGTTTTGTTACTGCATAGAAAAACCTTGAGACCTGTAGTGAGTCCACATAGATGTAATACCACAGAATACCATGGAATACCATCTTTACAGTGTGTCTTTGAAGGAGCCGATCTGTGTGACACTAGTGCATGAGGGAGCTGATCGGTGCGACACTAGGGCTTGAGAGAGCTGATCGGTGCGACACTAGGGCTTGAGGGAGCCGATCGGTGCGACACTAGTGCTTGAGGGAGCCGATCGGTGTGACACTTGGGCTTGAGAGAGCCGATCGTTGCGACACTAGCGCTTGAGGGAGCCGATCGGTGCGACACTAGGGCTTGAGAGAGCCGATCGTTGCGACACTAGGGCTTGAGGGAGCCGATCGGTGCGACACTAGGGCTTGAGGGAGCCGATCGGTGCGACACTAGGGCTTGAGGGAGCCGATCGGTGCGACACTAGCGCTTGAGGGAGCCGATCGGTACGACACTAGCGCTTGAGGGAGCCGATCGGTGCGACACTAGCGCTTGAGGGAGCCGATCGGTGCGACACTAGCGCTTGAGGGAGCCGATCGGTACGACACTAGCGCTTGAGGGAGCCGATCGGTACGACACTAGCGCTTGAGGGAGCCGATCGGCCTGACACTAGCGCTTGAGGGAGCCGATCGGCGTGACACTAGCGCTTGATGGAGCTGATCGGTGTGTGTTGTTTCAAATGACCATGAAGCAGGTTATCAAAGTCCAGGGCAGATACACAGCATGGAAAACCTGGCTGTGCTGTGGAGGAGAGGGAGAAGGTACATTTTCTGGAAACTAGGAACTCATAAAATGAGATGTTTACACAAAGGAATAAAAAGAAAAACCAAAAAAGATGTGACCAAAAGTCTTGTAGAGATGTTTGTCTGTCCCGTGTAAAGTATACAGATGTTTGTATGTCCCATATAAAGTTTACGGATGTTTTTTTTTCCATGTAAAGTGTACAGATGTTTTTCCCCTGTAAAGTCAGAGATGTCTTGGCTTTTCCTTTAGCCCTGACTCAAAGCTGCTAGTACTGCTTCTAATGATGTATGCTCACTGGACTGAACATCTCTGTTCCTGTGGGTTTCAACCCTTGTGGTGTGTGTGTGCATGTGCGTGTGTGCGTGTATCAATTTGTTTCCTTCCGGAAACACCACAGGGGACAGAGGTAGTGTTGATGCCTGGAAACACCTCCCTAAAGTGCCCCAGTGCCGTGTGGGGAGGGGGTGTTCAGAGAGGCGGGCAGGTTTGATAGTTGCACAGGTCACCTCTCCTGATTTGAAAGTAGGAATAGGCAGGAAGTCTGTATGATCTGTGATCTGATCCGAGGAGGGACAAGCTCAGCGACGTTCACACACACACTTGCACACATCTCTCTCTCTCACTCTCTCACACACACACACATTCATACATCTCTCTTTCTCTCTCACACACGCACACACATCTCCAGATCACCAGGAACACGGCTGGTCAAATAAGTCCCTGCAGAGACAGAAAGAAAAGAACTGAGTCAGTTAAAGACAAAAGAAGAATGAATCAGAAAGAAAGTAAATAGAAGCCTAAACAGAAAAATGAGGGATCAAATGGAAAATGCAAAAAGGATAAAGGTTAGATTATAGATCAGTTATTAGCACTAAAACTGGTCCTACACAGTCAGAACACAGATGTCTGACATTTCTCATCTCTGCGAGCTCACCTCTGTGTGGGCTCAGCTGTGGGTCATATGTCAGCCTCCATGTCTGTGTAGCCAGGCAGCATGTCCCCGTTGGAGCAGTTTTTCAGCATGTGGTCGGCACCGGGTTCGGCACCGGGGTTGGAACCGGGGTCGGCCGCCTCGCCCTGCCGCCCTTGCAGCCGGCGATATGCCATCGGCACGAAGAACAGCACGATGCCACCCACCATTGGGGGCACGCCTGCCAGGTAGAATGCCACGTGGTAGTTGCCAAAGTAGTCATGGAGAAGACCTGAGGGACATTGGGAAGGAGGGGCGGAGTGAGCTTGAGTTGAGGGGCGGAGACAGCGAGGACGGCAGGAGTGCCAAAATACGGAGAATGAGGGAGAGGGAGAGGTGAGAGAGATAAAGTGACAGGGGGCAGAGCAAGCAGA
Source organism: Electrophorus electricus (assembly GCF_041902795.1). Classification (NCBI taxonomy): domain Eukaryota; kingdom Metazoa; phylum Chordata; class Actinopteri; order Gymnotiformes; family Gymnotidae; genus Electrophorus; species Electrophorus electricus. Next base: position 8,583,397 of record NC_137499.1, on the reverse strand, counting down.
GAGTTTAGAAACTAAAACGAAGCTACTGCAAATGTTACTAAACACCACTCAACAGGGACCTCTTCCTTACTCCGAATTTAACTCAAGGTTAAACTGGCCACATGCCTGGGCACGATCATGCACAGACAGACACACACACACACACACACGCACACACTATCATCTTAAAAATGAATTCTGCTATGTGAGTTTATTTAGTTATTAAATATCTCAGAGATTTGATCATTTCTGACTAATCCAACTGCAGGGCCGATTCACACAGGCCGGCTAGTTAAAACAGCAGAGCGTCTGAGGCCGGCCCATGGAGGAGGACTGGTGAATATGTTTACGTAGGCCGACTTTTAAACCTGCTTTAACGTGCAAAGCTACTCATGTTTGCAGTTTAAAAAAAAACATAAGCTGAGCAAAATATGCAAAGCCCATTTATGGTTTACAGTGCAGATTCCAGACTGTGTCCAGGACGGCGCCCCCAGGAGCAGCAGTAACGTGGCGAAGTGTGTGGCAGTGTCAGTGGGGCCTCTCGGGTAACAGCAGGGGGGTTAGGCAGTGCTGCCAAGTATCTACAACATTCAAATGAATGCCAGTCAGAACCCAAACCAAACATTTCAGGGGGAGCAGCAGGAGAGCTTTTAAAACTGCTCTGAAGACCTCTCAACATTCCATATGTGATCCTAATGGACTGGAACTAGAGCTGTTTTTTCTGAGAAATGATTCCCCAGATGTACTGAAAAAGTGCAGCTTAACGTTCTGGTGTTTCTTCTTTTCCCGAGAGGAGATCTCAGGGTGAATGTTAACCCTAACCCTAGCCCAAGTGCAACAAGCACAAGTGAACTGGGCACATCAGAAGGCTACAAGATATAACCTACAACCAGCCCTAGATCTTTGGAATTCACCCTT
>NC_137499.1:8575000-8577500 GCF_041902795.1 Electrophorus electricus | reverse complement strand
ATCCAGTGTCAGTCTGGCTGGACCTGCTCAGAGCCTCCGCCAGTCTACCAGCTGTTAGTATCTGGGTGTTTATGGGTGCGTATCTGGGTGAATTTATACGGGTGGTGTTTATGGGTGCGTATCTGGGTGAATTTATACGGGTGGTGTTTATGGGTGTGTATCTGGGTGTATTTATACAGGTGGTGTTTATGGCTGTGTATCTGGGTGTATTTATACAGGTGTTTTTTACATGTCTGTATCTGGGTGTATTTATACAGGTGTTTTTTACATGTGTGTATCTGGGTGAATTTATACAGGTGGTGTTTATAGCTGTGTATCTGGGTGTATTTATACGGGTGGTGTTTATGGCTGTGTATCTGGGCGTATTTATACGGGTGGTGTTTATGGGTGTGTATCTGGGTGTATTTATACGGGTGGTGTTTATGCCTATGTATCTAGGTGTATTTATACGGGTGGTGTTTATGACTGTGTATCTGGGTGTATTTATATGGGTGGTGTTTACGGCTGTGTATCTGGGTGCATTTATACAGGTGGTGTTCACGATTGTGTATATGGGTGGTGTATAGAGGTATGTGTATCCATCTGTGTATCCGTGTGTGTGTATGGGTATGTGTTTCCAGGTATGCATTTGCGCGTGTGTATATGGGTATATGTATCCAGGTGTGTATCTGCGTGTGTGTATATGGGTATGTGTATCCAGGTGTGTATCCGCGTGTGTGTATATGGGTATGTGTATCCACGTGTGTGTATATGGGTATGTGTATCCAGGTGTGTATCTGCTTGGGTATAAGATTATGTGTATCTAGGTGTGTATTTGCATGTGTGTATTTGCATTGTGTTCATCTGCATGTGTGTATATGGATGTGTATACATATCAAGCAGCACTAAAACAAGTACATGGTGAATTGTGTTGAGAGCCATGAATACCAGTGCCACCTCAACACTGAGGTATGTGTGTAGCCATACCAGTTGCTAACCCAGTTCTTAAATCAACTGGGCCTGTCGGTCCTGCACCACCTCTGGTTCAGATCTGATCAGACCACATGCTCTCTTTTGGGTAAAGCACATGTGTGAGTGTGTGCGGTCAACTTGGTAAGGAAAGCAGGTTCAGAGCATTGGAAAGAAAGAAAGAGAAAGCAAGACAGAGAGAGAGAGGGAGAGAGGGGGAGAGAGAGAGAGAGGGAGAGAGAGTGGGAGAGAGGGGGAGAGAGAGAGAGAGGGGAGAAAGAGAGAGAGGGAGAGAGAGAGGGAGAGAGGGAGAGAGAGAGAGGGGGGAGAGAGGGAGAGAGGGAAGAGAGAGAGAGGGAGAGAGGGAGAGAGACAGAGTGAGAGAGAGAGAGTGAGAGTGAGAGAGAGAGAGTGGGAGGGAGAGAGAGGAAGAAAGAGAGACTGAGAGAGGGAGAGAGAGAGAGTGAGAGTGAGCGTGAGAGAGAGAGTGGGGGGAGAGAGAGAGAGAGAGAGAGAGAAAGAGAGAGAGAGAGAGAGAGAGAGAGAGAGAGAGAGAGGGGCTTGAAATATTTGTATGTGTTGTGTGTGTATCCTTGTGTTTTTTGTAACTGAAACTGAAATGGTGAGAACAAAATCTATAACTAGACTGGACAGTTCAAGATCTCTTGAGTGTATCCAGAGATCAGTTTGGAATGCCTCAGAAATAAATGTGTGTGTGTGTGAGTGTGTGTGTGTGTATCTTTATATACTTTCCTTCTGAGTCACTTATGTCCGTGTGGATGCTTCGTTCTATAGCTCTGGTGTTCATATCAGTGGATATGCATCCATGTATGGGATTAAGCAGCTCTTTTTAAACTGTAGCAGTCCCAGAATAAACAGAATCTCTGATCACAGCGATGAAAGCCCACAGTTGTGTATGATTCACATGTGCACATATGCGTTGGCATGCGTTGATGCATTTCCCTGATTTTGCTATTTTCAGTGGAACTTAAACGCACTTAGTTACATTAGAGGTGTCACAGCAATTTGGAGATACATACATTAACTGTAAATACCTAAAAATAAATAAGTATACAAGAAATAAGGTCTTTGTGTAATTCTTTGTGTAAGTTAAAAAATGGAAGGCTTTGTTGGTTCTTGTAAGCAAATCAGATTTAGCATGTTGGGATTAAAACTCCCTTGATCTGAAAGGGGCTGAGGGTGTAGGTGACTGAGTGCACGCGCAGTTCCAGCGCCACTGAACGCCAGAAGGGACAGACCCCGAAGAACTACAGGAAATCTCTTTCCTAGCTGTCAGTCAGACAGACAGCCGCCTTAGACATCAGTGTGGGAAAGGTCTGTCAAGTGTGTGTGTGTGTGTGTGTGTGTGTGTGCTTGTGTGCGAGAGACAGACAGAGAGAGGAAGACTAAAGGACAGAAAGAGAGTGGACAGAGGGAGATTCATTTTAGCAGATTTCACAGGTCAGGAGGAAGGAGTGCGAGAAGAAGAAGAAGAAAATGACGATGATGATTGATGATGGTGATGAAGTTTATTACGTGGCAAAGGAGCTGC
>NC_137499.1:8395000-8570000 GCF_041902795.1 Electrophorus electricus | reverse complement strand
ATGCATAATGACACAGCACACATCATTATAACAGCTACACATATTTCAAACACATTGACCTCTATTTTGTCTCACAAAACAGCACACTACACAATTGTTTGCTCAGTGCTTCTGCTTCCTCTAAATTTCAATTCTAATTATGTTTCTGCTTTTTCCTGTTTTTGATTTGTTGACAAAAACAGGAAAAATGTGTTCCATGGATGGATTATGTAAAGCAACCTTGAGTGTGAGGAAGCCAATATATATATATATATATATATATATATATATATATATATATATATAGTATATTATATTACTCTATCAAGAGATCTCTTGCATTTGCACCCTAACCCTCTAACCCCTAATGATCTGTAATTCCAAAACATCTCAGGTACTCACAACCGTTCTTTCTGTAAAGCTAATGGGTCTAATAATAAAACGGAAAGCGCAGCAGACATTTCAGAAAACTCAACTGCAGGGAGACAAGAGAGGGTGAGGGGCAAGGCAAGAAGACAGAGAAAGAGAGGGAGAGAGAGAGAAAGAAAGAGAGATGGGGAGGAGAGTGGTCAGCTCACACTGACAGATGCTCTCTGGCAGTGCCTGGCTAGAGCTGCATAGTCCCAAACCCACACACGCACAGTAATGTCTCTGTCTCTGCCTTCAGTCTCTGCCCAGCTCTCCTGTGCTTCTCCAGCTCATCACGTCTTTTTCATACATGCCCCTGGGTCTACTCAATACTTCATGACACTGGTTACCTAAACGAGATAAACAGCTTCTCTGCTAAAACTGCATTTTTGACCACAGCTGCTGCTGGGTCGTCTAGTTAACCTCCCAGCATGAACCGAGAAAGTCCCTTTTCGATCATCCAGTAACAATTGCGTTGTTTCCAGAAGACAAAGAGGAAAATAATAAAAATAGATTTTAGGTCCCCTTTGAATTCTTTCAATCACGAAATGTTCCCCATATGCTCCCGACGTTTCAATTGTTTCCAAAGAACTGGAAATGCTTTCATGATAAAGTTATTTTAGTGGGATTCATTAACCGAAATAGAGTTCTTATTATATTTGTTCCACTTAGTTGTAAGATGAATTATAATGATCAATAACAATGTGAACGCTCACAGTGAGCTCATTAGCACACTGCCCATAGCACTGGTCAACAGATGCTTCAGTCTGAAGCTCAGAAAGAGGAGTGTTGCTTTGTTAAAGTAAAGAAAGTGCGATGTAAAGAACATGCCTGAGAGAAACATGCCTGAGAGAAATCCTGTAAATCATTATCTGCATCCATTTTGATCTAGTCTTACCTTTCTACATGTTTTTATATGAATTTAGTGTAAGACTGTTGAATTAGTGATGCAATTCAGTCGAGTATGCAAAATGTACTCCACAAACTTTGTCATTATATCTCACACATTGTTAAGAATTATGAATTGGCTGAACTGACTGGTTGAAAAAACATTTTTATCTCAAACCACGATGTACTGAAGAATTTTCAAGTTAAGATATACACTGTAGTGGAGTTGTGTGTCTGGCCAGTTTAAGCCTTGGAGGTGTGGGCCGTAAACTTTAGCAGTCACCAGTTACCCAGAATTCCCTTCTAGAAACAAGCAAAATTACAGTAATATCTAGCAAAATTCACTTTCTTGAAGTTGACAAATATCTAGCCATATAAAACACTAAGTTAATTCTACAAATGAAGGCATACAGATCTTGAAAAGTATGTCTACATTCCAATCTATAAAAACTACATCTATATACCAATCTATAAAAACCATGCCCCATTGTTCTAAACTAAAACACAAGGATATAGCCAATTTAAAAATGTCTATATACAGACCAACCTAACTTTTTACATTTGAATGTTTGGCTCTGGTAAGACTTCAGTTGCCTCTTGTGAACATTGTGAATAACCTGACAAAAATCAGTTGGTAAGAAAGCTTCCATGAAATGCATTACATACAAATATGCTCTCTTTTAAAGCAAATATAATACAACCAGAGTCTATAATAATGCAAAAACTTTATTTTCATGACAATCTTAAAGTGACAAGACTGGTCCTATTTTTTATGTTTATAGCCCAAAATTGCCTACGTTTGTCCAGTCCATATAGAGCTTAGCATCATGTACTTTTGATGTCAGAAACAAGAAACAGAAACTTTTGACATGAATTTCATTTTCAATGCACAGAACGTATGATGTACTCCTAACAGACATCCAGCCTGTCACATGCTGTCAACCACAATAAGCAAAATATTTATTATGATAAAAGAAAACAATGTAAAATGAATCCTTTTCTTCTTTTCAACCAAACAGGTAAACAGATTTCTAATTCATTTAATTTAACAAGAACAACAAACACACTGGGTGAAGGAGGTTGGCCCTGATGGAGAAATGACATCAGACAATGAATACAAAACATTTCAGTTAAATAAATACAGATATTAGGACCATTATTTGTACACACTGAAATTGCGTACAAGTGCATACTCTTACAAACCTTAGAAGATGATCAGTTTGTCCAGATGTTAAAAACTCCTTTATAAATGTAAAAATGACCTTTATAAATGCACCAGCCAGCAGCTACCTGTTTTGGGCCTGTTGATTGTAAACCACTCAACTTGCTTCATGTGACAGGAGCAGTTTGTTACAATAAGGGGCAGAGGAAAAGTGGTACAAAACTAAACATAACGAGAGAAGCACAACCGTGGAGTTTCCACAGGTGGTCTGACTGCTTTCTGTAGCAGGGGACTGGCCCAACAGGGCTCTGTATCCGTGCCTTTCATCCAGAAAATCAAGGCCTAAAAAAAAAGACAATATGTCCCCATTGTAGTGCCGCACATTGGAAATTCCTTTTTTTTCCCCTGAGATATGGAGAGGCATATGGGGAAGGATGATGGCATCCAAGCGCAGAGTGCAAATATTTTTCCTCTGGAACTTTCCTTCCTGCCTTTTTAAATGCTTTAAGGCAAGAAAAAAGAACATGTTAAACATTTATGCCCTACCTGCAGCTATTACGAGTCCTCATTCACTCACTCATTCCATTGTATTGTCATGATACTAACATTTTGTTTTGATACCAAGTCATGAATTTCAAAATTGGTACTGAAACAATAACATGGCATAGTGTTGTCAGGACAACAAAATGTTTATTTTGATATATCGATAGCAAGTCATGAATTTCTATACATTTCATAAAAAGTGGGAAACACTCTAATGTCACCATTGAGCTTTATTTCAAACCTGGACAATGTTTTCAAACACACATTTTTAGTGCTTCTTGATTTGTTTATTTTTCTTTCTCAGTTTACTTATAAGCACCTTTTGGTTACTGAAAAGTGCTTTATACATCTAATGTTTTATAACAATAATAAGAATTCTGGGCAATGTTTGTCAAAATTCAAAATATATTATGGTGATTAATTTGTCATATCACAGGCTCTAGGGTGGCAGTAATTGATTATTTTAGTAATCAAGTATTCGGTTAATTATACTACTAATTGCTTTATTAAATAGTGAACATACAAAAGAGAATATAAGAGAAGTCACTTAAAATTAACAACAAATTGGTTTCTATTTTAGAAAAGTCCAGTTTTATTGCTCAAACTGCATATAGCATCTGAAAATAACCCAGTACTCAATGTAAATTTAATTCCCTCAGAACATGGCTACTTTCGTGAACATGTATTCTTTTACGAACATAACAGGGGCATAAACTACCCAACTATGACCAATCGGTCTTCAAAATCCTCGAAAAAGGTTGGGATGTTTTTCCGACAAATGTTTGGTCAGGTTTTACATGTTGCCTCCCTTTGCGACACATGCTTTAAAGTACCGTGTGCACAGAGGTGCTGCTGTGTTTGCAGGCCTTTTTATCCACATTTAAGATGAAATATCTCCATATTTCACACCGAGTCCCCTCAAAACTCTAGTGCCACAGTATGCTTTCAGTACCAGTCTATGGTGCAACACTGTTTCATGCTCTGTATTCAAACCAGGTAGACCAAGATAAAGGTGCAGCTTCCGGTCAAGGCAACACGCCCCTCGTTACCCCTGACAGCTTACTGGTGACACTAGTGACAAGGCAACCACAAGCACATTATTCCACATGAAACAAGGAGGACTTCCTTGTAAGAATTTATTACTCCTGCACAGAGCATCTAAATGTTATTCACCAGGAGTTGGAACATTGTCTCAGTCCGGTCACCCCTGCAGAAGGCTAATCAAAAATGACTCAACACTCTTTCACTGTCTGGTGCATAACCACGATAAAAAGGTACTTCTGCTTCTTTTGTTTAATTTTATTTTACTATTGATTTATGCTCTTTTGTATGCATGGCTAAGAGAAATAATAAAACATGAGCTTATATCCTTATAATATAGGCGGACAGGCGGAGGTACTGTCCAGACATTATTTTTAGACAGAAATTCTGGCCAGAGCAGGCGCCACAGGAACACAGTTTTAAAAACTAACGTCCTAGAGAACAAAGTATTGTTTTCTGCTGATCGTTACTTTATGGTCACGATGAAGGGTTTATTTAACCCTGATGATGAAGTTGATGCTCCCACAAAACACATGCGTGCTCATCACTTATAAGGGACTGACATTAACAAGCAGGAAGGAGCGACCCCTTTGCACAGACATTTCAGGGGTTAATATTCCTAATTCTACTTAGTTGCTGTTTACAGAGCACAGGACCACCTCCAAGATGTTCTGTTCTCAGGTCAGCTATGAGCAGGCTGTAAATACAAAATGCCAAAGAGCTCTTTAAAAAAAATGTACTTGTCGATTGAAGATTGAAAATAAGTAACATAAATTCATTGGTTGCCTTTTTGTTTACAGGTTAGCTGATGTGTACTTAAAAAAAAAATAAAAAATCAGCCTATAATTGGAAATAATATACCTTGGTGTCTCTGATAATATAAATTACTACTTTATTGTCATTCAAATAGAAAGAGTTGAACACAATGTGGCAAACAGATGACTAGTATGCTTTAAATACATGCACATATATTCATATACATGCACATATTTTACAGATAACTGGTATATCTTAAATACATGCACATATGCTCACTATGTGTATATACTGACAAACAGTACAAATATTGTACAAATATCTGGAATAACACATCACATATATCATGGACAAGTACTGCAAATATGAACATCTGATATAGGAGGAAATTTGCACATATTGTCTTTATGCATGGTTCAGTAGTGTGTGAAGTTCAGAATGTAGGTTCAGCTCAGTACTAGATATTAAAAGACCATACGGCATTAACCATAAACAAGTCCACTTCAAAGCAGTCTGGGCCTAATTGGAATTTGCTGGTATTTTCATTATAAATTGTGCTGGTGAACTTTCAACCCCACTAAATGTTTGCATCACACTTCCTTCAAAATTCAGTTCCTCATCATGCATAAAACTCTTTAAAGGTATAAAACATGAAGGAAAAAAGCATAAGATTAAATAGAGACTCCAACCCCTGTATCCCAGATAGCCAGAGAGTAGGGGATGAGTGTTTGAAAGAGCTCTTACCACCTTTTCCATCAAATCTGTCCCACTCCCTCTCTTGCACTCAAACACAGAAGCCCTGTCTCTCTCAAACACAGACACACATGCTCTCCTTCTTCCTGTCTCCCACACACTGTTTTCTCTCTCTCACACATAAGAACTCTCCATCTGCCTCCCTACTTTGCTTTAGCCTACACACTGGATTTCATTAGACCTCTTTATCTCTGAGCAGACTGGGCCAGTGCTTCGGCTGCTACTCACTCACACAGCAGACAGAGGGAAGTGAACTCATATACATATATTAACACTGGATGGTTTCTTTAAGAGTGAAGCATATTTCCCCATGGACAGCTCCATGTGCGCGATAGAGAGAGAGAGAGAGAGAGAGAGAGAGAGAGAGAGAGAGAGAGGGGATATTATATGTAGATTAGCAGATTAACACATTACCACATTAAGAGTGTGTGACATTTGAATTTTAATTTCAGGTTAGGTTAACAATAAAATCATAAAGTCTTTTCTAAAGAATCTAACAATAACAATACTGCAGAACTCAATAACACATTATTATGGCTAAAAATGTTTAATGCACATTTGAAATTATACACTACTATAATACACTACACTATGATTATATACTACTATTATATACCACTATTATACACTATTATATACTATGATTATATACTACAATTATACACTACTATTATATACTACGATTATACACTAGCATTACAAACTACTATTATACACTAGTATTACACACTACTATTAAATACTACTATTATACACTACTATTATTATATACTACAATTACATACTATGATTATACACTACTATTACATACTACTACTATAAACTGCTATTATATACTGCTATTATACACTATTATATACTAATATTATAAGATACTATTATACACTACTATTACATACTACTATTATATGCTACTATTATACACTCTTATAGAGTACTATTATACGCTACAATTATGCACTATTATACATTATACTACATTTCCATACTACTATTAAATACTACATTTTATAGTAGAGTGACAGTGCCCTTCACTTTAGTATATATTGTATACTAAACAAACACTGCAACCAAACCAAAACGGCCTATAGTTGTCCTTTAAATATTGTTTCACAACTGTCCTAGGAGCTGTATTTATAGAGCAGAATTGAATTGGCCAGTTCTCTACAAATGAGGCAAGTAGGATTTGTCAATCAACAAATAAATCAATGGATCACCCAGGAAACTCTATATCTGAGAGCATCACCATAGACAGAAGGCTGTCTAAAGCTGGTGAGCACTGCTGTTAGAGCCACAGCAGGGTTCTCTACTGTAGGTTACATTTATCACAGCGCTTTCTGCTAAAGGCATTTTATCATGCAGGACTGCACTTCTGTGCAAAGGACTGAACTGTGTATGTGTGTGTGTGTGGGGGGGGGGGGGGGGGGGGGGGGTGTTGTGTTAAAGGCTGCTGGAAGTGTTATACATGATCAATGATTGGGGGGGCGGGGCGTTATCATGTTATTGTGAAGAGTTATACATGATCAATGATCTGCTCCATTATTACAGATTTCCTACAACACCATCACTCACACACCAAAGTGGTGGGAAAGAGAGAAGGAAGCAATTCTCCCCGAACAAGACAATAGGATTTTATTAGCAAAGGAAACCACACACACACTCACACACACGCAGCTATACAAAATAAGATACTCACACACACATACACACACACACTCACACACACGCAGCTATACAAAATAAGATACTCACACACACACACACACACACACACACACACACACAGCTATACAAAATAAGATACTCACACACACACACCCACCCACACACACACACACACACACACACACACAGCTTTACAAAATAAGATACTCACACACACATACACACACATACACACACACACACACACACAAAATCTCTCTCATTTGTCTCTCATACCTCACAAGTCCCAGTATGCAGAGATTTTTTCAGAGATTTTCTTTCTTATGTCCAGTGTACACTCTGATCTTTGGTCTGCAGGTTAGCAATACTTTTCAAAGTTCACACGATTTCCAACAGCAGCCTTTTCAGAAAAAAAAACACCTTTTGCACAAGAGAAATAGAAAGTGAGAGAGAAAGAGATCCAATTAGATCATTCTGATGGAAAAATCCTATACCAACATGTCGGGCAAGATTCTTTGGCTGAGTTAAGCAATAAAACATAATGCATGTTGTCTTAAACAAAACTAATTATGCCTTGACCAAATGATTAGGTAGCAGATGTTCGTTTGGTGATGGATAAGTATATTTAGTGGGTGGAAATAGGCCAGTGCTGAATGCTGGTGTGGTTCATTATTCAGTATTCAGTAAAGTGTACATTGTGATTCATGTGCACATCTATATTCATATCAGTGGGAGGGTTGGACCGTTTGGGGTCAGTGGGCCCCACAGGTCCAATAGTAATGGAGGATAGTGGACGGAGAGGGAAAGAGGACAGAAAATTCTTGGAACTGAAAGAACAGGAGGCAGAGTTTAGCCGTTTCTGGGAGCTTCATTTGGCCCACTGAAACCTGCACCTCACAAATAACAAACAAACTTACCACAGTGCAAGAGCGAGAGGGAGAGAGAGGAAGAAAGAGAGATGTGTATGCTGTTTTTATGGCCTGTCAATGAGCAGTTGTGAAACAGGTGTTCAACCTGCTGCAGTACACAAAGGAGAGCCGGAGGCCAGAGCTTCACACTGTCACTCCCTTTACACACAGTTCACAAACACGCAAAGCACCAGGCCTGCTGCCTGCGTAACTGCTGAAAAACACACAGACACACACACGCACGCACATGCACGTGCGACCTCACGAAAATCAGAAGCAATCATTCGTCCCCAGCCCAGATTAATTTCCATCAGAACACCACTGTACCTCCATCCAGTCACACCATCTGCCACAAGAGCAAACTGGACTACGTCTCCCAGGATCCTCTGCCTGCCTCCTCTCCGTCCCTCACGTCTTTCTCTTGGCTGTTTCCATCCATAGCAGCCATTTGGAGAGGGCAGCAGTGCTACGCACACAGACGCTTAATGAAGCTCATTCTGACTCTGTGACACTCTCTCACAGAGCACCATACAGCAAATTAGACTCATAAAAACCAGCTAACCGCACAACCTGGCAGGTTGACAGAGAAGCTTGGGTGAACTGCAGAGAAAGGTCTGGCAGCGATGGGACTTAGAGCATTGTTAACATGCAGACCCACAAACACAGCGCACACACACCTCTTCATATTTTCTCATACCCACTCTCCAACCTATTTCCCTCTGTGTCTGCTCCATTGCACTCCACTGTGAGATATTTTCGAATTTAATTATTTGATATAACAGTGCTTTAAAAAGTGCTAAAAATGTTCTCACTCATAACGCCAATGATTTTTTTTAAAGACAGCCAAGCACAGTGGAAGCCTTGTCTCTCGTGCATGGTCACTCTGTACAGTATCATAGTTCAGGCAGAGTTGGTGTTCCTACACTTGTACAGTTCAGGATAAACTCACCTCTGCACTAGTTATTAAACACGTTAGAGGTGCATTTCTGTCACCAGTCATATCCCTCCTATTCAAAAGCATCAATTAGTCTATGACTAATTAAAAATCGATTAGCATTGACCTCTGAATTATAAACGGATTATAGCAATGCTGAGTTGTCGTGCCTTCTGCCTCAATGTTTTAAGTAGCTCATACTCACCCTTAAGTGCACTACAAGAATGCAACAGGTGGACTCGCCACGCGAACTCACCTACTCTGAACTGTGACGTCTGGTCAGTCGTATCCTGGTGTTCCTTCATCAACATCATGTGCAGAATTCCGAAAGAGTTTTGTATTCCGAAGATCGAGCCATTGCACCAAGTAGCGGCGAAGACCACGAGCCATCCAAACCCCCCCTCGGGCGGCACGAACCCTTGGCCTTGGTGCCCGCTCGGCGCCGTGGGCACGGGGCCCGTCTGTGGATGCTTGTCGGAGCCCGCAGTGTCCATCAGTTGCACCGTGCTGTCCTCGGGATGTGGTTTGCCCTCCGCCTCCCAATGTACTCCTTGCCCGTCGGTTTCGCTCTCCTTGGGTTTGAGCGAATAGTGCTGCTGCGTTGCGGAGCAAGACCGCTGACCGTCCCGCTCCGTCTGCAGCTCAGACGGGGGTACCGCCGCCCTGGTCTCGGCTCCATTCTGGGTCTCCGGCGTTCCGTTGCCGATTTGACTGTTGTCAGCGCTGCTTCTGCTGTTTTCTGGATGCATCCTATATGCATCCAAATCTAGGCTATATTATGTTAAGGTCTTTTATCATATAAAATCTAAGATATATTATGTTAGGGTCTTTTATCATATAAAACAGAATGATCTCCGTGTACAGACAGAGGTTTACGCCGGTCTGTGTGAGTGCTGAGTTTTTATAAAAGCTTGAACTAAACGTCCTGTGTACTGTGATCCGTATCTTAAACACCATCGGGGCGCCAAAGGGCAATCGGGCTTTGCATGTTGAAACCTTGTACTTGGCACGGATAATCCCTCATGATCCGATCGATAAGCGCGAAAGTAGTGCAGAACCAGTACAAGTTGTCCTAAAGAGAAACGACTCTCCCTTTCTCCGGTCAAAGCGAACGCGGCGACCCACGAGCCTGCAGGCGTAAATAGAGCTAACTCCCAAGCAACGTTCTCGTGTCCCAAATCGGGACACATCCCTTTATCCGCGCACAAATGAGCCCCGGCTCCACCTCCTGCTCTGCTCTGCCTCTCTCTCATTAGTTTAATATTTATGCTCGCTATTCGGCGAAGCCCCGCGGTTTCAGTTCACGCCTGAGCGAGACTCAGCGTGCGCTACGAATCTCAAAGTAAACGATCATCGTTCAACAGCCTCTCCCCAGCGCTCCCTCCCGCCCGACGCCTCTCCCTTCGGCGCCAACGTGCAGCCAGATGAGCGGATTAAAAATTCCAGAAGCTCAAGATTACAGAAACAATCGGATGGCGGAGCCCAAATCCCTCCCACCCCGCCCGTGTCTCGCACGCCCTCCACAGCCCTCGGCTGGCCCGGAATAACGAGGGCTATCGTGCCGAGGACGTGGGCATTCGCAACCCGGGAGCACGCAAGGCGAATTTGACACGGCTGCAGTTTCGACGGCGAGCGGGGAGCCGGGAGAAACCGTAGCCATCGATTGGATCCGCTTTCATTGACCCTTGATTAAGGCTTTGGCGTAGGTTTGTTTTTGCAGAAATGAGACCACGCACCCGGGTTTTTGCACCTCAAGGCTTAATTGTGTGACCTATATTTAGGCAATGTTGGGCATTAAACGAGCAGCAAAAATGTTTGTATTTTATATCCTCAAACGCACCTTGATAAAGACAATAAGGTGTTCAGAGACATCATCCCCTTGATAACCCCGGTCCGAGGTAGAGCTTTGGCCAGTGTGAGCAGAATCGGTCCGATACCGTCGGAAAGTCAATGTTTGGGTAGCCATTATGTGCTATGCTATGGAGGGGGTGGGACACGTGACACGCTTCCCTAGAAAAATTTCTAATAAGTACATTTACAGTACGGATCGCGCTCTGAAAAATGCCAGATTTACCGTGTGCTGATATTACCAAACGGGATATTCAAATTAAGGAATTAGTCATATTATATACTTCTGTACGGATCCACATTTGGTCAATTAAATGCTGACATTTAAATGTATTGTTTTGAACGGAAAGAACACAATTTACGATATATTTAATCTCGAGATTATTAAAGAAAACCTCGGACTATTCATCTTTTATGGACAGCATCGTTTCTATTTTCGTATACAGTTTTCATGAAGTATCACAGGTGTGTGTGCGTTGACTCTGTTGGCCACCAGGGGGCAGCACAGTCTAGCTGAACGTGCTGAGTAGCATGGTATGAAGTCAAATAACTTCGAGATTTGTTTGCTTGTTAGGTTATGGAAACTAAATATTACCCTAATAATATATTGCTATTGAAGCTGAGCATAAAGGTGGCATGAACAGGGGTCCAATGGAACCTGAGTGATCAAGTCCACTCTATTTGCAATAGATTAACATCTTCCAACATTGTTATTAATACTACTATAGGACTGCTATATTTTTAACAAGCAAAAAAAAAAAAAAAAAAATAAAAAAATATATATATATATATATATATATATATATATATATATATATATATATATATATATATATATATATATAACTTTTGTCGAACAATAGATGTGTTATGTGTTCATTTTAAATAATTGTTATTTAATTCAAGAATGTGATTAGACTAAAATTTCAGTAAAAAGTTACCAATCAGATCAGATTCATACATTTGCAAGAAAGCTTGTGAATTACCCGAATTTCAGCATGAATGATGTCTAAAAGGTCTTTATTTGAGTCACAACCAAACCCACAATCCTCACCCCCAGTACTGAGTTATTGTTGATTGTTAGACTTTTTTAGATGTGCACTGATCTTTGTAGGGTGCCAAGGTTAACCTTTACCTTAACCCTAACCTATATCCTAACCCTAACATTTACCCTAACCTTTACCCTAACCCTAACCTTTAGCTTAATCCTAGCCTTTACCCAAACCCTAACCTATATCCTAACCCTAAACTTTATCCTAACCCTAACCCTAACCTATATGCTCACCCTAAACTTTATCCTAACCCTAACCCTGAATTCTCAGAGAACAGAGGTGCTGATTATCTGAATATTTATATCTGCAAATGAGTGAATGCCCAAGAATTTAGAGACCAATTATAATCCCTTTCAGCCCCATCATAAAGTTTCTTCTAAGATCTTCAAAATATATCTTTAATCAAGACATGACAATGTGATATGTGGGGTGTGTGTGTGTGTGTGTGTGTGTGTGTGTGTGTGTGTATGTGTGTGTGCTTTCTTAAATGGATTGATTTTATTATCAAAACTTGAAAGAAAACCAGGTTATTTTCAGAAGTCATTCATATAGAAATGCAGGTAAGTCTGAAAGTGTTCACAAAAGTTTCAAAACGTTCAGTGTCACATATATTTTGTGATGTCTACCTTTACCAGTTCTCACAGTAGAGATCAAAAAGATTTCTGTTTATGTACTATTACATTATCTATTATTATATATCATGTGTTATCATATGTATTATGTATTAATTTGGGTATTGGTATTAAGATACTAGTTAAGTTACTGGTCATAAATATGAGTTGACAAATACATCATAGACTGGTGGTCTAAGGAGGTGACAATCACCTCCAGCATGATGGAGTAAGATTGTGGTTTTCTCTAAGAACATTAACTGATAGCCAGTCTCAAGTAATCAGACCATAACAGCAAAAATCACATTTATGTGGTCTGGAGACACAGACCTTGAGATCAAGGCACCAACCCTGATACATCCTGGGTTATAGCCCATATTTTTGTGGAATATATTAGAACATTGCTGATGTAACAGTGGCAGAGAAACTGGCTAATTTTAGAACCAAACCTACAGTCAATGTGTTCATTTTTGATTAAAGTTGCTGCTTTATTTACTATCTATAAAATGCATATATATGAAGGAATGTAATAAGGATAAATTAATTCCTTAATCACAGAAAATCATACAAAAAGAAACATATGGGTACTGTTATTTTGGAGAGAGGGAAGAGATTATTTCCAGATGTTTCCCATCATTCTCACACATAAACTAAAACCTTCTACACACCCACACTTCCCTAGAGATGTCTATATTGCCACAGTTACGTTGTCAGACTAATGATGAAACCAAGTGCAGAATTATATCATAAGACTATTTCTGCTTATTTTAGTACATTACCAAACTTTTGTATTCCAAACCCCATCTTTCCCCACTACCAGCCATTCTCATTTCTACTTTTTGAGCCAGTTCAAATGCTATAGAAGAACTCTTAATGAGCTGGATCAATCCTTAGAGGTGAACCTACCATTGCAAGTCTTACTGAGCTGGATCAATCCTTGAAAGAGAACCCACCACTGCAAGTCTTATTGAATTGGATCAGTCCCTAGAGAAGAACCCACCGCCACAAGTCTTATTGAGATGGATCAAACCCCAGAGGAGAACCCACTGTTGGCAGTCTTATTGAGCTGTAGAAAACTAGAGAGCAATAGATAGAGAAATTAACTTAATATATTTTGGTATTTTTGAGCATGTGTACATTCAAATGTGGTTCTGTTGTTATAGAAATGCAAATCGAACATGAATATTTAGTATATTATAATATTTTCTACACATAATATTCCAGAACTGCACATTCCACTCATCCCTGAGAAGGTTAAATTCAGTCAGTCCAATTCTCAATTCAAGACTGACAACCCACTTTAGTTAAACATCTCAATCAGTGTTGAATATCGGGAAGAATCCCTCCACATTCATTCTCTGCAGTCTCTCCAGCAGTCAGGGGAGGTGATGTCCATGAGCACAGGAACAAGTCTTGACTAGCAGCTGAGAATATTTTTTACGACTCTCAAGTCTCAGGTAGAGCCGTGCAGGTAAATGCCTAGTGTCTGGAGCATCCTTGCCTCCCTCAAACAGCCAAGGCCTGACTCCACTAAGTGCAACATATCCAGGGGTACAATGTCATGGGCACACCACATCATAATCATTCATTAGTAGTTGCATACGCAGACCACAGTGTTGGCTAAGTGGAGGTATACAGTTAGATTGGAGACGTATTTCAGAAAGAAACCACTGATGATGTAAAAGAATCTAAGAAATCCATACTTACCATGAGTCTGTCTTATCTGACTCATAATCAACCATGTAAGTAACTTTGTAAATATTGTGGTCCTAGTCATGTGTGGGTGGATATGTTTCTGATTGCTTTTAAATATATAAATAACTAAAACTGGACATGAGTCACATTACATTTTTGCTTGGAACATATGTTGATGTAGTAAGTGCTAAATAAAGTGTCACCACAGTAAGTCTGTGTAGATACTTTCTGGTAAGTTCCAGTGAGTTTGTTTTGCATAAACACACACACACACACACACACACACACACACACACACACACAAAAGTATTTACATTCATGAAAGTAGATTTTAAAAAGAGTTGAATCCTACTAGCATCCTCAGTCAGACACCAGAAAATAAGGAAGGCTACAAATAACTTTATTCAACATCTACCATGCAGACAGCTTCTCATTCAAGAAGGGAGTCACCCTTTTACCACCCAACGCAGTGCTTTTAAACTCCAAGCTTCTCCCATAATTAGCCTGGGACATACCACTGTTAAGGTATAGACACAAGCGGTGGTTTACAAACAATACAATGAATAATATTAAGGTAAATAATTATGTACTTTACGTTATTCACAGACTTACTCCTGCTGTGCTTCCCTCCTCATAGAAGCAGTATTCTGTGGATCCTGTTGGCTCCTAGAAGACCCACTTAGCAGCTTCCTGATTCCCTGGTGGAACAAAGATGAGTCTTATTACCACCTTTACTTTAGAACTTGTAAGAGGCCTGGTGATGAGTCAGCTTCCAGTGGCTTCATTACAGAGCAATGTATAGTGTCTTTCCAGGCTCACAAAACCCTGCACAGTGTAGGTCGCTGAAGATGCTAGTTGTAAATTATGTGTGGGGGTTGGAACACCTAAGCATATTTTATTGGCATGTAAGATTATATTGTCACAGGGATGATTTACATGGAGACATAATGAGGCGCTTGGCACATTAGAATGTTTACTCAATAATAAGCGCATAGAAGTTAATGCTTTGTCAAGTAGTGATACAAACAGAGCAATTAGGTTTTGTGCAAAGGACAGTGTATTGCAGACTGAGTGCATGCTACTAATATTGGTAGATAAACTGAAGCAAGATACTGGAAATTGGTAGTGAAAAATCTACAGGTCAAACTACACTGTATTGCTTTGACTACACTGAGGGCAGACATGGCGTTGTGCACTGAAAGTAAATGGATAGGTTATTTAAAGAGTTTAAAGAGGTATGTGTGGCAGGTTTAAGTTTGAAGGGGGTGGGGTGGGGTGGAGTGGGGCTGGGATCCCAGACCTCACTGTTGAGCCTTCTGGTTTTGTCTTAGGATTCATTCAGAGAAACATAGATGAAGGGAGGTACTGACCTGATAACCTCTTGTTGTTGTTTTTTTAGTATGAACTGAGTGGGTGGGGTCCTATGTAAAGCTTTAATGGTTTGGCACAGGATATCTGACATCTTATCCTGTGTATAATTACAAGCAGTGCAACCCGTCTGGGTTGACGTTACACTCCTAAGAAGACATGTGCCCAGGGAGTGCATGCAACTCTAGGATTTGGACTATGCTATCTCTACCAGGAAGACTGGGCGAGAGAAAGAGGAACTAGTATAACTAAAGATTGAATGTAATGTATGTAATGTATTACAATAAAATACTTGCACTGTACAATATATCGTGGAACCAGAATAACGTATCTTGTTATGTACCATCTGTCAATTCTCTAGAGAAATGAATGTGGTATACACCTGCAATGACGTACTGGATTTTACCTAGGTTAGGTAGGTTGGTGTGAAATCCAGCGTATAAATACGCACCCCAAACCAAGCCTAGTTAGTCCTCTGAACCGTTTGAAGAGCTTCGATATAGACATGGAGTAATTAAGTTACTTGGGTATTGTAGCTACACTGACCAATTTTAAATACTGTTCACTGTATATTACTTTTCAGTGTGCCCTGGCCTGCAGTGCATAATGCTATTTTGTCCATCTTTTTATGTCAATTGAACACTGTAGTTTTGTGGATAAGGCATGTGTGCACTGTTTTTACAGGATTTACTTGAGTGAAGAAAAATTAGAGAAATATAAGGAATGAAACTCAGTTGAGGCGTTTGTCCTGTCTGCTTCCTACCACACGGTCACAGTACCACAAGGTGTGATGCAAGCAAAGCAGGTACTAGTGTCTTTGATATTTCCTACCCAGTAGCATGAAAAATAAAAAACATCTTCGAAGGTATACTAATTTAGAAATTAGAAGTGAGTGATGAGTCAAATATAATTCTGAGCACCTGGAACATAGTTCCATACCTTATTTACATCCATCTTTTTTGATCACTCCACCACAGGCAGACCCAGTACTCAGCTATGCAAAATATGGATTGGATGTAAATAAATAGCAGATTTTGCCCTGGACTTCCATGCTATCATGGCTGGCAGTGGCCAGAGTGCTTTTGACCATCTTTTGAAGAGGTCCTTTTTCACAAAAGTCCAGATGTTAAGTGTGGTCCATTTAGGGTAGAACCTTGCCCTTCTTGACGTTTGTTGGTGCTCAGAGTGTGGGTATACCCAATCTTCCCACCTCACTGGGGCTTAGTCATACCCGAGGCTCACCGTTAACAGGTACACTTTATCTATTCGTCTTGTTGACTCTGTTCTTCTGATTCAGCTTGTTCAACTGGTTCAGGGACTCTCGTATAGTGACTGGGGTGGACCCACGTGGTTCTTCCTGCTGTCTTCACTGCTGTGCGTGTAGTAAGTAGTACATGAAATGGTCCGGTCCACCTAGGCTTGTTCCACCTCGTTCTTCGGAAATCTTTGATTACCACCCAGTTCCCGGGATTCAGGTCATGTAGAGATCCTGTTGCTGGAGCCAGTAGGGATGCTTTCACCTACTTGTGAATAGATTCAAGAACACAGAACAGGGTTGTGCAATAGTTCAGCATCATCACACATGGGTAGGTCAGTTATACAAGGTTTCGCAGGTCCTATTCCAGTGTTGGGTGGTCATCCGAACAAAATTTCAAATGGGTTTAGCCCGTGTTTTGGTCTAATCTGTAATCTCATTTGCATGAGTACTATGGGGAGGACCTTAATCCATCCTAGCCCCAAGGTGCCATTTTCCCTCTCTACTGCTCCTGCAATAGCTGGGTGGTAAGCACAATGCTGTTTTAGATATATTCCCAGGAATTTTCTCACAGTTTCCAATGCTTTGCTTACAAAGGGTGTACCGTTGTCGCTAGATATCTTACTAGGTATACCCCATCTTGGAATTATATCTCTCAGAAGCGCTTTTGCAACAGCATCAGAGTCTTGCTTTGCCTTTGTGAAAACCTCAATCGATTTGGAGAACATATCGATTATTACCAGAAAATTTTTCTTTCCCTCACTAGATGTAAGTCCTATAAAGTCCATTTGTAAATGGTCAAATGGCTTGTCTGGTATAGGGAGTGCTGCCTGTTCTACTGTAAAACCCCGTCCTGCATTGTGTTGTGCACAAATACCACATTGTTTGCAAAAATGTTGAGAGTAATTAGAAAAACCCTTAGTGTACCATCTTTTGTTTACTATGGCTACCATCCCCCTTTTAACACATGTGCTTTACCAGACAGCTTTCTCATCCATTGTGGCCCTGGCTTGGAGTTCTGTTAGCTGTAAGGGAGGCATCACAAGCAGTGGGCAAGAAACAGTTAGTTCCTTCTTCATTAGCGCTGCATTCTTGGCTTACGCATCTGCTCGTATGTTACCTGGATAGGCTGGATCAGATTTGTTAGTATGATCTGAACATTTAGATACTGCACTTGCTGTGGGAGGTTGGATGGCATCTAAGAGGTCAGACACGAGTTGACGATGGGCTATTGGAGTACCTGAGCTTGTGAGAAATTCGCGGTGTTTCCAGATGGCACCAAAATCGTGAGTTATGCCCAAGGCTTACCTGCTGTGAGTGCATATGGTGGCTGAGCAATCCTTAGCTATTTTACATACTTCTATTAGTGCATGGAGCTCAGCTGCTTGTGCAGAGAGATGTGATGGGTGAGGTGCTGCTAGCAATACCTCATGATCTATGACCACTGCATAGCCCACATTGTTTTAACCAGTGTCTCGATCTCTGGATGCTGACCCATCTACATACATAATCAATTCAGGGTTCAGGAGGGGCTCATCCTTCAGAACAATCCTGGGAGAGCATAAGTGGTTAGTTAATGAGATACAGTCATGAGTTTCTCCATCGTCCTGTTTTGGAAGTAACATAGCGGGGTTTAGCACAGTACATCTCTTAACCATGATGTTTGGCATGTCTAGCAAAACTATGTTGTACCTGAGCCACCTCTGTGTCAACAGATGTGATGTCCTCTGCTCCAGTAGGAGCAGGGAGATGGCATGAGGATCCAGGAGTGTCAGATCAGAATCCTACATCCTACTATGTCTCTGGAGTCTGCCACTGCCTTTCCTGCTGTGGCCACCGCTCTGAGGTACTCAGGGAGTCCCACATGTATAGGGGCTCTCCCGGGCTATACATGACTCTGTGAGGCTCCCCCATGGTGACTGTAATACCCTTCGGAGAAGAAGAAAAAGTAAGATGCAATTTGCACATTAGGTCACGCCCCATTGACTGGGCAATGTTCAGTTATTAGAAAGGAGTAGGTAGTACATGTCCCACTGTCAGTTTGGCACTGCAAACCTTCAGAAAACTCTTTTGTAGTTGAGTGACCCATGACACCCACTGTCTAAATTGTTTTGTCAGTTAGGCCTGGTGCTTTCTTCAGTTCACTGTTGTATGACTGAATGTCCTGCCCCTGAGTCCACTAAAAATATCAACACCTCCCCATCAATAGTTAATGGAACGCACAGTAGTTGGTTGTAGGGTGTACAGCCATATTTTAGCAAACAATAGGAATTTTCTGATGGTTTAATTTCCTCATTGTCATCAACCTTTACTTCTTTGGGTGTTTGGGGCTCGTCTTTCTGCTGTGAATGTATGTGCTTTGTGGTATGTTTTGTATCCTGACTAATGTGAGCTAACTGATTTTGCTGGTGTTGTGTGTTACCTCCCCTGCTCCCAGTGGAGGGCCCCTCCCTGTCCTCCACCCATCAGTCTGCTTGATCTTGTGTGGAGGCTGGGCTGTCTTCTTCCTCTTCCTTGGGACAGATTTTAGCAAAGTGTCCAAAGCTCCCGCAGGTGAAACAGGCCCCCCTCTGTCCGCCTGACTCATATCTTCCTCGCCCTTCCTGTTCCTCATCCTTTGCCTCTTCCTCTCCTCCCTCACCTGAAAGTGTAACTTGGAACATCGTAAAGGTGGCTGTGTGCAGATCTTTTTGCCATTTCTCATTCCTTTGCTTTTCCTTGCCCTGCAGCGTCTCAGCATGTACAGCATACTGCTCGATCTTTGTGAGATTTGCAGTTTCCCACAAGATACAAAGCTGTTACGTTGTGTGTGCAATATCTGGTTGCAGGCCATTCATGACGGATTTTGAAGATAGGCCTCCCACACTCCCGGAACTGCTTGACCTGCTGCTAGTGCTTCTGGCTCTTCAATGCCACAGTGTTTCTCATGCAGCTCTGTAAGATGTGGTTAGATGGGAAGTCACTGTTTTCCCATCTTCTTATTTGCACATGCTAATTTTGGCCATATCCATTCTGACTGGGAAAGCTGCTTCTAGGTGCTGACAGAAAGCTGTGTCAGGCACATACGGCTGATTGTCTGCATGGTCCCAGTTTGGATCAGTCATCTTATGGTCTTCCTGGGGCCAGCCACGTGATACCTTGCTTCAGTCTTTGCCCATTTTATCCATGAGGAGGCGACGGAGTTCTTGAGTTGTTGGGCAGAACTCCCTGCAGAAGATTTGTAATTCTTCACCAAACCTTATTCCTCCTACCTCTCGGACATCTGGCAGGGTGGTCATGCTCTCTTTGATATCGCTCACAGTCCATGGCCTGTGGACGAGAATCACGCCTTCTAGTCCCGAAACCTCGATCATGGGTAGTGAGAATTCCTGGTGGACATGACCTTGTGAATTGGCTCTCATGGGACTGCTTGGCATGCACCTTTCATCGTGCCTCGTCTCCTACGCATGATAAGCTGTCCCAGAGCGTGTATATGGTGGGGAGAATAGAGGGAGATCTTTGCAGTCAGGAGGTAGAGCTGATGTGCCTGATGAGTAAGGGGGAGGCTCCTGAACTTGGGAAAGGTTTGGATAGAGTGATGGGACTCTTCCCTTAGCTGTTGGATGCTGCACAGGCGGAAGTGGTTGCACATTCTGTGGTGGCTCTTGTCTCGGTTGTCTAGGTGGGGCAGAGTCCAGGTCTGTAACTCTAAACATTGAGAAGAGGGTGAGGTGCCTGCCTGTCGCCACTCTTTTATGTGCCTCCGTCTGCCAGGCCCCAAACGACTTCCAGTCTTTGTTATTTATCCCTATTCTTCTCATTTTGTTCTAATTTCACTTTGAGTTGTTCTATCTGTCTATCAGTGCTCAGACTTCCCTTATTCCCCACAGTTCTCAACCCATACTTCAAACTGTGCTAAACATTCTTCTACATAATTGACCTCCATAAACTGAATATTTGGACTGTCAAAACAACACCCTTTTCTCTTCAATTCATGTGTGATGAGGGGTGGCGGTGGACCCTTAGCTGGTAGAGTTGGTTCATTGGCCCCTTTCTTTGATTTTTACTATGGTTTTGTCTTATCTTCTAAACACACACACACACACACACACACACACACATATATGTATATATATAAAATTGGCAAATGTTCGTGGATATCTAGAGATTAAAATTTTTGCTTGATTTGGCATTTAATTCAAAGCACAAGCGATGTTTCACATAAACTTTACTAAGTAGTATATTACAGTAAGGATGATCACCAGAAACACAATACAGAATATATTTAACAGGATGTGTCTATTACACACGCTTGTCAGACTGTTCCCTGCGCACCGGTGCGTCTTCACTAAACACAAATTCTCAGCAGTATAAGGATCCTAGTTCTCCGCTTCAACTAGGTGAACATCTGTGATCATCATCACCAGTACAATGAACACTCACTGACTATTTTTTAGTCTTTTGAGATTATCTCCTACAATCTCTCGGAATCTCTTATAATTCCTTTTTCATTGTCTCAGCTCTGATGAACATCTGCAACCACATACACTACTATACTCAATACTCAACATGCCAACTTATGCTTTGTACTATTATAATTACCACTTTGTTGTTATTTGTTGTGATTCGGAGGGCAATGACAGTCCACTCCTCATGTAGAAACCTCCCTCAACGTGGAGGTCACAGATGAATTTCCTGGAATTCACAAGTGACCTCCGGTTCTTGACATCCACGAGCGAAAGCAGGACTCATGTTGCCCACCCAGGGACCCCAATTTGTCATGGTAATCTCTAATAAAGAGTCAGAGTCATCCTTACATTTTCAAAGAAAGTTTACTTCCGAGAACTGCTTGCAATTCAACTGGCCCTGGGACATTGGCATCACTGGCTGAGAGAGCCCACTGCCCCTTCTTAATCCTGACTAACCATAAAAAAATAGTGAATACCTCGTCAAGTAAAAATCAAAACCCCAAGACAAGCCCGATGGGCCCTTATCTTCGCATGTATTCAGTTTATTGTGAATTACAGACAGGGATGTAGAAATATTAAAGCAGATGCTGTCTCTCACTTTCACAAACAAGATGAAAAAACGTGAACCAATCCTGCTTTTGACCTATTTGCTTGCTACCGTATGCTGGGACTGCCACGAGGATGTGGTAAACCTCAACCCAAAACCTCACCAGTAAAAATCCATCTTCCTGTCTTGGCTATCTGTACAGGACACCCTAGCATCACCCACACCAACAACCTGCACCAACACCAGCCAGTGAGTTATACCCCTGTCAGTTCTTTATAGGCCTTGGTCACACATAATGGTTGACTTTGTCCTGGGCCTCCCCTCATCTGTGGGCAATATGGTCATCACCACTGTAGATCACTGTTGTAGACTATTATCTGCAATCTAATGAGCAGGTTAACCCAGAGATCGGTCAGTTTGTATGTCAACACTGTCCCAACAATCAAAGGGATTGGCATCGCTTCTAACTGTTGACAGAATATATCCAGAATTCCCTGGTTCATACCTCACTATGTTGGACACCTCTCCAATGCATGCTGGGTTACCAACCACCGATGTTCCCATGGGACCCTTCACTTTCCAAGGCCCCATCTATAGATGATTAGCACCACTGTAGCACTCACATTTGGGAGACATCCCACGTGCGACCCCAGCAGGCTGTACAAGCTCAACAAATTATTGCCAAAATCTACCCCCTGATCCAACCAGGACAATGGGTGTGGCTGTATCCACTGGACCTGTTCAAAATGTTAAGATACATTAACCAAGTCTCTTAGCTCCTCCAGATCCCACCTTGCATGTGTACCTTCTATGTTTCCCTGTTCATTACAGTCCTACTGTCCTACTACAGGCTATGTTCTTCTACAATGTGTTGATCTCCTCCTGTCAAGTGAACCAGCTAGAGGAATGACAACAGTGACAACACACACCAGAGGAATGAACTACATCAAACTAGAGTGTTTGAGTGTTTGAGCTAGTGTATGTTACTCTGAGAGTGTTTGAGCTAGTGTATGTTACTCTGAGAGTGTTTGAGCTAGTGTATGTTACTCTGAGAGTGTTTGAGCTAGAGTATGTGACTCTGAGAGTGTTTGAGCCAGAGTATGTGACTCTGAGAGTGTTTGAGCTAGAATATGTTACTCTGAGAGTGTTTGAGCTAGTGTATGCTACTCTGAGAGTGTTTGAGCTAGTGCATGCTACTCTGAGAGTGTTTGAGCTAGTGTACGTAACTCTGAGATTGTTTGAGTGTTTGAGCTAGTGTATGTGACTCTGAGAGTGTTTGAGCTAGAGTATGTGACTCTGAGAGTGTTTGAGCTAGTGTATGTAACTCTGAGAGTGTTTGAGCTAGAGTATGTAACTCTGAGAGTGTTTGAGCTGGAGTATGTGGTTCCGAGAGATGACTGAGCATCAGCACGAGACCATACCTGATATATATATATATTTAAATCATTTATTTAGAAAGTAGATCATGTTGCTTATTTCCAGGTCTTTCCAGCTGTATTACCCTCAGAGCTAACCAATACAGAAACTACTGGTGGTCTGACTGATTACATGGGAGGACTATATCAGGCCTTCTTGAGGGCATGGAAAAGGCAGAAAAGAGCTTTAGATTATTCAGATCATGTGGTATGATTTCCAGGGGTTTTCTGAAAATCAAGATATAAGAATTTCCCCTCATTTCTGGGCTTAAAATAGAACCGTGCAGTGTGAGAGTAAGGCAGAGGTGAAAAGTTCAGGAGGTCAGCAACTGCTCAGATTCTTTTAATCCCAGGAAAGAAGGAATGAATCACAAGTGGAGAGAGGGGGGAAAAGAGATAGAGGGGAAATAGGGAGAATGTGAAAGAAAGAGGGAACGAGGGAGAGGGGAAAGAGGGAGAGAGAGAGAACTTCAGGGGTGTGGGACACAGAGAGAGAGAGAGAGAGAGAGAGAGAGAGAGAGAGAGAGCTATGGAGTGATAAATTATTCCATACATTTTGAGACAGACAGAGTGTGTGTTTGTGTGTTTATTATTCAGCGTGATTAATAAAATTGGGTTAGTCTCACATTTGCATTAACAAGAAAATCCCTGGTGTCAGATGGGACCTTCAGAGTTTATCAGTGTTGTGCAGTTATGTATGGAGAGAGGAAAACCACATGCCCACCCCCAAGCTTTCATTCTCCACCTCAACCCTGACACAGGCCAGCTGAAATGATCACGTACTCTAGCCATCCGTCACAAAAAAGACCAACCTTGCCTAGAATATAACTGGTCTCACATATTAATGATAAGTAGTAGTTTGATTTATATAGCGCCTTTCACAAACCTAAAGATACTTTACAATATATAATATAAACAAACTAGGGATCAGAGAGATGGAGTAAGAAAGGTTTTAAGCAAGGATTTGAAAGAAGACAATGATGAGCAATTATGGAGCGATTGAGGCAGAGAGTTTTAAAGTTTGGGGCACTAAAGGATCTGCCACCCATGGCTCAATGTCTAGTAACAGTAACAAGTAACAAGAACAAGACCAAATAACATTAACAAGAACAGTAACAAGTAAACAGTGACAACTCAACAGTAACAAGTCAACAGTAACAAGTCAACAGTAACAGGTCCAGAGCTGGAAGATCTAAGTGTGCGAGAGGGATGGTGTAAAAAAATAAGTTCAGAAAGATTGCTAGAAGCCAGATAATGTTGAGCTTTAAAGGTTAAAAGAAGAATTTTGTACTTTTTCTGAGAAAAAATGGGGAGCCAATGTAATTGCTGGAGAACAGGTGTAATGTGTGAAGTGTTTTACCCACCTTGACCACAATTTAAAATGTCTCATATATTCTTTGTTGAACGGCATTATTCTAAAATAGATTACATGTCTACACATCCCAGCAAAGGGCCAATTCAACTGCAATTTAAGCAATTAAGCTGATCTTAAATGGAAATTAAAATGATGCCAAACCCACCTACAATATATGATAAGTAAAACAGCATGTTATCAAGTAGTATAGCACTGTGCATACGGTTACATTTTGCAACGGTCCAGTACAAAGAAAGGGGATGTCAGCAAAAAGAAAAATAAGCAAATGTGTTTGAGACCAAACAGAGGGGAGTCCATGTGCTAAGAGTTTCAAGTCTATTACAGAAATAAAATGTATCAAGCTGAATCAAAATGAATCATGTTGATGGTATGTTTGACAATACAGACAGGGCACTGAACATGTTCCTACAGAAGTGTATGTGTGTGAGAGGAAGATGCAGGGACAGAACACACAACTTCCTTCATCTACTCACCGGTTCATGTCCTTTTTCAGACAATGAGGGTGTGTTTTGTCTGCTGCCCCTCACACACACACGATACACCTTGCCCGAGTGAGGTAACCCTACATGCTCTCACATGGCATGGCTTTCTCCCTCCCTGATAGCGTGCAGACACATGCAGGAGCATTTGAGCTCATTCTATCACACAGTGGCAGACGGCGCGTGGCTACAGAGAGCCTCATAGTGAAATAGATGCCAGTGCCCTCCTACTGAATGAAACGAGCACGTGTGAACACAGGGGCAAAATGTAGATGGTTGCCGAATAATCACCTCATAACTAAAAAATTGCCTCTACTTCCTAACCAATAGTGAGGCTCCACAAGGCAGCAATTAGCCACCAAGTGTTGGCCATGATCACATCTGGAACCTGCGCAGTCAAAAAAGTAAATAAACCAAACTGAGTCTCATTGGTTGCACAACAAAAGAAAACTTGGCTCACAGCAGTGACTCTTTTCTTATCGCAGTGCTCTATTTCTTTAGTATAAAAGGCTTGCTGTGATCCCTCTTTTCTTAAAAAGGTTGGCTGTAGCTTGTTTTGGTGTGCTGCTGACTGGAAATGAAAGCAAGACTGTCTCTGTTTAATGCTGAGTGCTTACAGATTCATAATGGTGGGCTTTGGTCTTCACACTCATGTGTAGACAAAGCAACAAGCAAAGTTCGTGCTATAAGTAGTGAGTAATTCACAGGTGATTTAGATCACCTCACTCCTAGGAGAAGATACTGGTACAGATATTATCTTTGTGCACATCTGTGCTCAGGTTTGCACTTGTGCTATATATGTACATGACTCTGGCTTCCGCCTAGGCCCTCTACAGGAATGTCATCCGTGGGTGGTGGTGGTGGTGGTGAAGGTGGGGGGTATAGAAAATAAACACATACTACACACACAAAAACACAAACTCTTTACCCAGCTGAGCTCAGCACAACTGCCAATGGCAATAGAACAACTAATTGTGTGATCAACAATCTTGCTGTGACTGTCATAACAGTTTTGGCTCACAAACACACAAAAACATAGTTTCTGATATGTTTGAACATGTATCCAGAGCTGCTGGTACTACCTGCCCTAGTTACTAACGCTAGAGGGAGGGGGGGGGGATAGTGGAAAGAATGAGAATATTGTGTGAGAGAGAGAGATTTTTTAAACTTGTTAAAAGCATACATTCCATATTTGGAAGAGAAAATGATTGATATGTTGCTTGATTATAAGAGAAATATTTGAATGTGTTAAAATCTCAGCTTGCGTTTATAACTGCCACACCCTCAAACAAAACATTTGTATCCTGAACAAACCCCATGTACATATAACATACATTTATTTAGTTGTGTGTGTGTCTGTGTAAGCATATGTGCATAATCAAAGTTTGTGTATCTGTATGAGTCTACATACGTATGTATGATGTACGAATCTTTATGTATAAATCTTTGTTATATTTATTTAAATGTTTTAAAATGCAGTTTTATTACTATTAATATTAAGCATTTTTAAAATTGTATTAATTGCTTTGGCAAAAGTTCTTCAGACCAGTAAAACTACATGAATTCGAATTTACATCTGAATACAACAGAGAGTACGAGACAGAGAGAGAGCGTATGAGTGTGTGTGTGTGTGTGTGTGTGTGTGTGTGTGTGTGTGTGTGTGTGTGTGTGTGTGTGTGTGTGTGTGAGAGAGAGAGAGAGAGAGAGTATGAGTGTGTGTGTGTGTGTGTGTGTGAGAGAGAGTGAGTATGAGTGTGAGTGTGTGTGTGTGTGCGTGTGAGAGAGAGAGAGAGAGAGAGAGTATGAGTGTGCGTGTGTGTGTGTGTGTGTGTGAGAGAGAGAGAGAGAGAGAGAGAGAGAGGCTGAGTAAGTAATAGAACAGTAGGAGGATTTCTGGCATGCATGGGAGATTGGGGTGTGAAGAGGGAGGGGACACTTTGATGGGAAGAAAAGAGAAAGGTAAAGAATGAGTGTGCTTCACACAACGAGACAGCAAAGGGGCTTTCACAAGAGTTCTGAGAACGCTGGACTAAGAGAGAGGAGACAGAGAGGAGACAGAGAGGAGACAGACTTCATTTCCTTCAGGTATGATCAGTTTCTTAAGTCGTATTCACTCAGCTGCATGGCTGTGAGAGGTAGCCATGGCAACCAACGTGACAAAAATATGGATCGCAACTACCTATTAGTTAAGGTTTCTCACAATTTCCATCTATTAGTTGATGTATTTTGCCTTTGTTACTGTAGTAATCCTAAACTATATCCATAGTCTTTTAAATAAGCGCTCCATAAAACTAATAAAATGATTCAACTCTTGAAACTTTTATATCCAGAGAATGGGGAAGATCTATCTGTTGTGGTATGCAGCCAGGTTTCCATGGAAACAGTCTGGCTCTGAGCCAGGGGGGTTTGAGGATAATGTGCTGAATATGTGGGGTTCTGTGGGGAGGGCTTGAGTAAGAATAGACTCTAGTGTTTACTGTGCCTGCCTGTTTGTACAAGTTACATAAGCCCATCTATGGGAACAGACGCATGGTCCATATCTGTGGCCAGCACTGAAAGAAACATCATCATCTAGAGAACTGAATGTTTCAGCGTTGATTATGAGTTTAGCTCAAATGGCTTAAAGATGACAGAGACCTGAGCTGAACAGCATTTCCAGGTGTTCGTGGGGGATGAGGAGTCCAACACTGACCTGATATTAGGTTGCAATTTCACTGTTCTTCCAAGTGGATTAAAGTACTAAGAAGATCCCCCACACACATTCCTTTTTAATGGGATTTGCTGTTTAGAACTAGCTCTGACGGTAACACTTCCTACAGAAAAGATGGACTTGTTCAGGAAAGCTGTAGCTATATTACAAAGCACAGAATCAGACCACACTGAGAGCGGTCCTTGTTCGAAGGCACAAGTGGCTCACCAAGGAGAACAAATACAAAATTACTCAGATTAACATAAATCTTGTGCTTTTCATTCCTTTGGAAGAATGAAAAAAACATCCTATTTGGGAGTTTTACCTCTTGTTTTCAGATTAATGGTACAGCCAAGAGATTAACACTGGACCTCAAACATATGTTGTCATCCAGTTTTTAATACAGGCATTGATTTATGTTACAGCTGTCATAAGGTTTTACAATATTATTTGTGGTCACTCTGTCATGGTGTCTGTGTATATGACTCATTTAAGATGGTTTGTGTCATTTGCGCGATCGTCATAATTTCCTTGTGTAACTTTGAGGGAATCAACTCAGCAAAACAACACTGAAACCACACTTCAAAATTATTATGAGTTAAAGCAGTTTAAATTAAAACTGACTAAAAGAGAATATGACTAACTTTTACTTGTATATCTTTTACAGAATCAAGATGTTTGGGGTGTCAAACTTTATACTCTTCCTGCTAATCTTTGTGGTTGACTTCATATGGGCAGCCTCAGTGAGCCCCTTAGCGCCTGACCTGCCTTTAAGGAAAACAAACATCATCTACATCCCTGACATTGACGAAGACTACGAAGACGAA
This sequence comes from Electrophorus electricus, assembly GCF_041902795.1. Taxonomy (NCBI): domain Eukaryota; kingdom Metazoa; phylum Chordata; class Actinopteri; order Gymnotiformes; family Gymnotidae; genus Electrophorus; species Electrophorus electricus. Next base: position 8,541,354 of record NC_137499.1, on the reverse strand, counting down.
ACCTCCAAACCTTCGTATGGTCCCAGGCTGCCCTGGGAAACCACAACCCACTTAATCCCCCAGGAATGTGACTATGACCCCTGTGTGGTTCATGAGGTCTCATGCTCTGAGATCTCTGCACGCACCAAGTGTTACTGTCCGGGGCTTACGGGCCCGCAGGAGCTGCCGCTATCCCCACAGCTCCGCGAGGTCAAACAAGGAGCATCTGGAGAGGCGCAGGTGCATTGGTGTGCTCCTCTTTCTATAGTAACGCACTACAAACTGATGGTAGAAGGAAGAGAGGGCCTCCCGCCGGTTTTTGGGCAGTTTTCCCGTAATGGGACAGTGCGAGGAGTGAAGGTGGGGTCACGGGTATGCGTGGTGGCTGTGAATGACGCAGGGTTCAGCGTGGAGACTGAAATGTCATGCACCCAGTTCATGCCACAAGAGCTCAGCCAGGGAGCCGTCAGGGCCGGGGTAATCGCTGGCTCCGTCGGCTTCCTGGCACTGTTGTCATTAGTTGCACTGTTACTGTGGCGACAGAAGTCTTGTCAGAAGGACAGGTCCTTGAACGCGGAGGGACTCGGAAATCCTTCATACACCATAAATGAAACCCTGTGATTGGACAGAGAGACAGAGGACATGATGTGGCTGGAAAATGTGACAGGACACTGTGACAGAAGAGTGAAGGAGGCAGGATAGCAAGAGACTGTAGAAAAAGCCCTATTGGATAAATAGATTTCCAAAATATTTTCTAATAATAGGTTTGTAAGCTTGTTGTTCTTAAAGTTTAATTTATGGTGCTATAGCACAATGGAATTGTTTCTATGAGGTTTTAGGGAGTCTTAGTTGTACAGACCCTGCTGGTTTAGAAGTCATGTACATAAATTGTTTACATAACTATGTCTTTTGGCACAACTAATCTTTTAACAAAATAACTTTAATTGCATTTGTTGTACCAAATGATTTGATTTGACCTGAAGAAAAAATATTTTAATAGAACTTAATTTCTTACTTGGTTTGACAGGGAAAAGAATAAAGCGTAAACTTATTGAAAATTTGTTTTTGAGTTATTGGTTGTATTGTATTTGTAATGTGAGGCACACCCACAGTTTTCCTTCAGCAAAATACTTTAGGAATGTAAAATGTAATTTAAGAAAGAGGCGTGAACTGGCACAGCTGGGGCACACTGGTACAGGTGGGGCACGCTGGTACAGGTGAGGAATACAAGTACAGGTGGGACAAACTGATACAGGTGGGACACACTGATACAGATGGGGAATACAAGTACAGATGGGGCACACTGCTATAGGTGGGGCACACTTATACAGGTGGGGAATACAAGTACAGATGGGGCACACTGATACAGGCAGGGTGCACTGGTACAGGTGGGGAATAAAAGTACAGGTGGGGAATACTGGTGCAGGTGGGGAATTCAAGTACAGATGGGGCACACTGATACAGGTGGGGAATTCAAGTACAGGTGGGGAATACTGGTACAGGTGGGGAATACAAGTACAGGTGGGGCACTCTGGTACAAGTGGGGTGCACTAGTACAGGTGAGAAATACAAGTATAGCTGGGCCACACTGGTACAGGTGGGGTGCACTAGTACAGGTAGTGGGACCTAGTTCAGGAGGGGCACACTAGTACAGGTGGGGTACCTTTATACAGGTAGGGCGCACTGGTACAGGTGGGGTGCACTAGTATAGGTGGGGTACCTTTGTACAGGTGGGGCGCACTGGTACAGGTGGGGTGCACTAGTACAGGTAGAATATCTTTGTACAGGTAGGGTGCACTAGTACAGGTGGGGTGCAATAGTATAGCTGGAGTGCAATGGTATAGCTGGAGTGCACTGGTACACCTCAGGAAGGTTTTTTGCAGAACAAAAGAAAAAAGAAGTTTCATAAAACATATTACAATCTAAAAAATTAAATACAATTTATGTAAATAAAAAACAGAAAATGCATATAAAAGAGCCAGAGCAGATGAAAAAGTATCAGTGTTTTAAGAAGCACCGCTAAATTTTACAAAAATGACCCATTTTCTATGAGACATACAGTATGAGCTCATTTATTCAGCAGCATACCCAGCAGATGTTAATGTATGTGTCCACCAGTAAATGTCTGTATGTGTGTATTCCTGTTATTGCTGGGTTTCCTGTATATTTTCTCTCTCTTGTTTTATCTAATCTCTAAGCATTGTATCTGTGTCATTTTGTTTGGACTGTTTCCATTTGTCTCTGTAATAATAGGTTGGGGGGAAGAAAATCCCTAATCATACTTTACTGTATGTCATAAACTCATAAGTGCTCAGTAATACTCTCCATACCCACCGCAATTAAACTTTAGCAAGAACAGTAAACCATTCCTTTTTATCTTCATTCAGGCTGGTGTCACATGTCTATTCTGCATGCATATTTACCCTAAAGTACATGATTACCATTGTAAGGCTGCATCCCCAGGAACTTTGCTTTGTTTTACAGCATACCTGTAGCACAATCTTCAACATTAAATGTAACTTGCAACCCCTAATGGCTGAACAAGGATGGTGCTGTTATTCCTGGTGTCTATACTGCAGAGCTGCCTTGGTATTGGAGTAATCTCAGTACTGCCAGCAATTCTGGAAATATGGCTAAAACATATTATTGGATATAAGATCCTTATACATATTAAAAGACATTATAGGACAAGCTGCTTAAATATATTATCTACATACACATCTCCAAACAGATGGGGGGATCTAGATATATTTTTCTGAGCTAGAATAAATTGTTTTCCCTTAAATTTAGACAGAGAAAACTATCATCTTGAGTTTTTTTTAACAAAGCCTAAATGCTGGGCTGGTCTCAATTTTTGTTTAAATGGTATTTGTAACCCTTTTCACCTCATACATTTTATGTATTGCAGAAATGTAAAAAAAAAACCATAGAATTAAGTATGTGTAAGTATGTGTATAATCTTATACAATAAAGGACTGAATTTTGTTCATTTCTGTTTGTTGAAGTTTACAATATTTATGTCGTAAATGGTTACAATAGCCACGTCTCAATTAAGTGTATGGGCTTTCCGTAACATGTCTTTTATTTTGAAAAGACTGGTCAGCCTAGTGATTGCTGCTGTCAAATTCACTGTTTTGTTCTAGGCAGATCAGCGCTGACTAATTACAGACGGATCCTCAGCGATCTTAAAGCAGGTTGATGGGAACTCAAAACTGTTGACCCCTGGTTTTGTCTTCTTGTAACCACATATATGTAGCTTCATCTGGGACATATAAAACTCCTTCAGCACAATGTCTGCGCCGGGTTTTACGAATCTCAACCCCTCCGTCAATAATTACGTGAATCCAACACAGAACGGTGGCGGAGGTGCAACCCCTTATCACAACGGTACGAGATTATCTTATTTTATCTTAGCCTAGCGTAGCCTAGCCTAACTACCCATCTTATTAACATCCTTAGCTAATGTAGGTTGCTAAGATATTGGCTGTCTAGCTAGCTGCCGAGGGGTGAGTTCCACTTTGATTAGCTAGCAAGCTACCTTGTAGGAATTATGTTTTGTCTAATATTTTTATGCCAGCACACCTCCTTAACTCTACCTAACTAGCAAGCTGGTTAATATACTACTGTAGTTGTAGACGTTTATGTGTATGTGTGCTAGCTGGCTAAATGGTCAACTATAACACACGTTAGCTCCGGGATTTCGGGCATGACTGCTTTCCTTCATCGACTAGCACTGACGCTAACCTAGCAGGCTAACTTAGCTAACGCTAGAGTGGTTACACGTCCAGCTGCGGCTTATTTTTTACGGCGTGTGATCGTCTGCGATCTCAGTGGTAAATCTATGTTAATGTAACTACATGTTATGTGTATTTAAAACTCCCAGCCATACAGAATTGACTTGTTTTGAAGCCGTTTTGCTGCTGTTCGGCTAATCTTCCTGTGAGCTCCATGGTCAAATACACTTACATCGTCCTTACTCACGCCGTCAAACTGGTGCAGTTTGCAGGGCTCGGATTTGCCAAACACGCCACTCATCTTTTTCTCAACTCCCAATGACCAGCCTTGAAATGTTCAGTATTATGTCAACTACGTCCGAACCAAACCCTTCACTGTCCGGGGAGACTGGGGGATTTGGTCCCGCGGGGATTAGCTAGCGGTGTTCTCGTATGTTCCTACTCTGAAAACTACTCGGGCTGCGCGGATGTCGTGGTTTTTCAACGGCGGACATAAAACCCTTCCAACCTAACAAACGGCAGTGGCATATCTTCATCGAGGGTCGCTCGAATTCATTTTTGGCCTCCATACACAAGATAGCCAACGCTATTGCTATTTCATATTTTCAAGTTTGGCCCTGGCCTTTTTTAATTATACTCCGGAGGACTGGGCAGCCGTTATTGTCTAAGTAACTGCCCTTTGATCAGATGTTGTAACTCTGATGGATCACTTTTCTGGCAGTCAGTAATAGTAATAATAATAATCGGATGGCATTTTTGCCTTATTTTGACTGTTAGTCTTATTTGCTTATTTTTGTTGGGGTCTTTAAGTGTCAGTGACAAGTCAGACCTGGTTTATTTTTGTTTTTTTTTTCTGCTTGATGATTTTCTTAATTATTAGAATATAATTTAATATAGTAATGATACTAATACTTTATTTTTCATTTTGCAGGTCCAGGCCAGCCACTCCCAGCCATGTATCCTGCTTCAAACTACTACACTGGAGTTCCCCAGCAGGGTTATCTTGCCATGCCGGGTCAGTTACCCCCACCGCCCAGCAAAGCCCCACCGATGAACACTGACTTCAGCGCCACCTACTACCACAACAGCCACTCCCAGGCTGGGGCAGGGCCAGGTGTAGGGCCCACCCCTTACCCACCTCCCCATGGCTTGCAGACTCCAACCCAGCCACCTTCCACCGCTACCCACTCTGTTTCTGGAGCCCCCCAGTACCAGCCGCCTGCCTCTTATGCCACACCTGCTAACTACTACGGACAGCGTTATGGTGCCTCCTCTCAGGGCCAGCAGCAGCCGATGCTGGTGCCTGCGTCGAGCAGCAGTAATCCACTTTTCCCCATCGTCTCCTACCCATCAGGCCCTGGGAGCAGTGAGTATGGGACGCTAAGATCATCCCAGGGAGCTGCAGAGCGTCCCCCCATCCCTGCTGTGATCCAACCACCAACCCACAGTGCTTTGCAGCAGTATCCTCAGGGCAATGGGGCCACACCCAAACCAGCGCAGCAGGGGTACGGAGCCCCACCCCTCACCCAAACGGCCACTGTCAATGGCCAGTCAAATGCAGGTGGGTGGGACTTGGACCCAAACAGAAGGAAAAAAAAGTTATACAATCAAAATTTCACTGGTCGTTTTACTTATTCATGAATTAATTAATTTGCTTTACTTTTATCATTTTTTTTTGTAACTTTTAATTCAAAATTAATTTTGTCATATTTTATTGTCTCTCTCCCTAGTTCAACAGTGCTATGACCAAACCCCCCCAGGCCCTGTGGGCCCTCATTACAGCAGCACCTCCCCCAGTTTGGAGGGCCCTGTCAGGGGTCACGCCCCCTCGGGGACGCCCTCCACCTCCGTGCATTCTTCACCGAGCCGCCAGCAAGGTGAGCACCCCCCCCCCCCAGAAAGCATTTCAGCCCCCTTGGCTAGCCCATCCCCTCCTCACGCTCGCCCCCTGGTGGCCACTGCACTCTGCAGCCTTGTGCAACGTGCTCCTTGTGATCATGTCTTGATGTGTCTGGCAGGTCTGCAGTGCAGCGGGCCAAGGGGGGGGCCACGGTCCGAGACCTCTGCTCCCTCAGATGCTTCACGGCCCAGTTCTCATAGCCAACTTATGTATGCTTTGTTCCGCCCATTGCTCGGTGCGACTGTGTGTGTCTGCGTGCGTGCATGCGTTTGAGTATCATTTATATAGACGATGTCCCATCCATGTATCATTTATATAGCATGAGTCTCAGGGTGTGGGTTTTTTTTCTGTTGGTTTAGCCTCAGCAGAGATTGTGACTAATGGGCCATTCTGCCCCGTGAATTCATGACTTCGTCTTTGCGTCCATGGCGCGTCACTCCAACCCTGTGCTCTCTGTGCCCCGCCATCCCTGTCTACCTCGTCCTCCTCCAGCTTACATATAGACTTCATCTGTTAGAGGGACCTGTTTTTGTGCCTCATTTGTCCACACTTGTCTAGACTATCTGGATTTATTTTTCTTGACTTATCTAGAACAGTGGGCTTAATGCCAGTCCTGGATTACACCCGAGTTTTGGCTAGTGCTGACTCCTTATGCTGGCTCATCCAACTGTGGAGGGCAGTAGAGTTCCAGGAAAGGGCCTGACGCCCACTGATCTAGACTCTGTGTGGGCCTGTTGTTGTTGCGTTTGTTTGTTTGTTTTTGGCCCCATCACTGCCTACTCCATGCATGTGTCTGACATACTGGGTATCTTGGTCCTGATCCTATCCCGCTCCCCTTCATGATCTTTCACAGGAATACACTTGTTACTACGTTAATAGAACAACAATAATAGTAGTGGTAATAATATTAATAGTGATTATAGTAGTAGGAACATGAAAAGGCACTGTAGATTTAGTGTTTTCGCGCCTTTCACTCTTTGCTCTTTCGCAGTGCTAAGTCTTTCATTTTTTCCACACACTCTCTTTCGTCCGCTCTCTCCTGCTATCTCTTTCTAACTCTCTCTTTCACTCTTTCCATCTCTCCCTCCCCCTCCTCCCTGGCTCCCTCTCTCCTGTGTCTGTCTCCTGGTCTGATGGTTGGCTATGCTGTATTTCAGGGCTCCTGTATGGTGGATATGGGGAAAATAGCGCTCCTAGTTCATCCACAGGGTTGCCAGGTGACCACTCCTCATCCAGCTCTGACCAAGACGACGAGGATGAGGAGGATGAGGAAGCAGGTCTGCTCTCGCTTTTATTCCTCCGCCCGCATCCCTTCGCCTTACGAGTCCCCAACCCCGGGAACCCCGAGCCCATTCACTGTGACCCAGGCCCCTCAGCCTTGTGACCGTACTGTGACCCAGGCCCCTCAGCCTTGTGACCTTGCTGTGTCCTTCCTGGTCAGATTAATAGGTTGAAGGTTTAATAGGTTGGTCTTTGCTTCCTGTTTTGTAGTTGTATTAGCTCAGTGAACATCCATTTCTCAAAAGTGATGGGCTGCCATTTTCCATGCACACCTTGCTTTCTTGTGTAACTTTCAGTAATTTCCAGTTTTTCATTTTACCTCTATAGCAGTGTGAACTTGGTGGCCCTATACATTAACAGAAATGATGTAAGGTTCACCTTGTTCTCTCATCCTCTCATATGCTTAGGACTGTCATGTAATGTGTGTGTGTGTGTGTGTGTGTGTGTGTTGAAAGACAAAGTGTTATTAATACCAAGCATGAAAAATGGAGTTCTTACTGAGCAGGTTTTTGTAAACAAGTCTTTACATGAGAGTAACTATTACCTCTGCAGGCTTATCTACCCTCATTCGCACACACCCCCACACACTCCCCATTAAGTCACATTAGGGAATAGGTTTGACTGGGCGAGCATGATCTTTGGATCATCTTTATTGCCACTGAGTGAGTGAGAGGTATAAGCATTTTATCTTGTATGCTAATCCATGTAAGGTGTGTGTGTGTGTGTGTGTGTGCGCGTGCGTGCTGGGAGTCTTTAGTCTCTTGTGTGTGTGTGTGTGTGTGTGTGTGTGAGAGAGAGAGAGAGAGGGGGGTTGGCCTTCTGATGGACCCTGGAGCAGAACTGTTGTCACATGGTGGTGGGTGGGTGGTGTAAGTCAAGGAAGGTGTTGCAGTTTAAATCCTCACTGGTGTTTTTCTCTTGGGTTCAGTTCCCTGCTATATTAAGCTGAACCCTGAGGGCACTGGCTGACACGTCACTGTAGCGCTCTAGAGAAAGTCAGGCTTTTATCTCCAGCTGATTCCGCTCAAGGGCGAGTGTTCAGAAGAGGAACCATGTTGAGCCTTGGAGCGGGTGTCAGTGTGACGATGCAGTTCTCCTCTCGCTGTCTCTGTTCTTTAATAAAAGCCACTAATGCACAGAGGACACAGATTTAGCCTGTTGTCACTAGAGCCTAGCCAATCAGATCTCGCTCTCCCACGCTCTCTCGCTCTCACTCACTCACACACTCACACGCATTGTACTTGGCCCAAAAGTGTATGAGATTGCAGATTCGTGTCCTGTATACAGAATCCCCCTTTTCGCCCTGAGCCAAAGAAGCATAACCTTTTCTAGTAGCCTCCTGTTGGTGGGCTCTCGGGCTCGGACTGGCGTGTCCAAACAGCACAGCCATACAATTTCAGTAGGAGCACTTTGATAGGAGCACTTCAGTTTTATGTAGGATTGAGAGATGTGCTTATGGAGTAATAGAGGTCACAGCAGGTGGGTTTTCTGTTGAAGTGGGTAGTAAAGAGGCATACACACACACACACGTTAATGCATTGTACTGGTGGTTGATCAGAGGCTAGTGAGGATGTGGGCAAACACTTCCAGTTCTGAGATGTGGGCTGATTTCACAAAAACACCTTTGTTCTCCAATTGACTGATGTGTTTGTGTGAATGATAGCAGGTCATGTTGTATATTTATAAAGTCAAAGTCAGATTTATTTCTTTTTACAACACACATTGTCACAAAGCCGCTTTACAAATATCTGGGTCCAGATCCATGATGAGCAATCTGAAGGTGACAGTGGTTGAGTTAAAAACTCCCTGAATGTGTTTAAGGAAGAAATCTTGGGAGGATAAAGACTGAAGGGGGAACCTGTCCTCCACTGGGTGGGCCAGTTAGTAACCCCACACACACACACACACACACACCGGACTGAAGGGGGAACCCGTCCTCCACTGGGTGAGCCAGTTAGTAACACCACACACACACACACACACCGGACTGAAGGGGGAACCCGTCCTCCACTGGGTGAGCCAGTTAGTAACCAGTCCATCATTTATAATGTTGTTATTTTTAGTCCAAGTATCCACTTCATTATAGATGTGACCAGGGGCCCCTGGTTCTGCACCTTTACATACAGAAGGCTTACTAAAAACTTCAGTAAATAAGTTGTTATATGCAGTCTCTTACTCTTTGTGTGTGTACACACAGGTGGAGACAGTTCTTCCACCACCACAGGTAGTGCATCTCCTGTTCCCAACAGCTACGAGTCCTTGGAAGGAGGCATCTACCCAGGTACACACGTCTTTCTGCCCTTTACCGCTGGGTGGCTGACCTGCGCTCTAGGTGCTGTGGAATGATTTGTATTCATCTCTCTCCCAGGCTCCTCCTCTGTTCCTCCTCCTGCTGACCCAACCAAACAAGCCCCGCCCTTTGGTTACAACTATCCAGCCATGCAACCTGGTTATCAACAAAGCCCCACCCCGAGAGCAGGCTCCTCCCCATCACATGGAGGGTACAATGCACCTGGATATCAGCCGTATTCCCAGGTAATAGCTAGGCCTGTCGTCGTGATTTATTGCATAATCACAAGATCGAGATTGATTGAGCTGACGGCAATCATTTGCTCCGATCTGGATTATGTTCCATACTAATTTGATTTCAAGACTGACTGACTCTTTATTGTAGTGTGTGTATAAAGCAGAGCAATAACGGGCACTTTCTCCTGACCCCTAACGTAACAGTACAGCTCAGCGTATGATGTCTATTGTCCAGCTCTACACTGGAGCTTCGAGGCTAATGTAGCTAGCAAGCAATGAAAGCATGTGGACATGATGTAATATCGTTCAAATGGCAAATTCTGTCTCTCTGGCACTCTCAAAACTAGTCATCAAGTAGCCTCAAACATTAAGTGGTCTCAAACCTTCTTAAGTAGTTTCAAATATTATCAAGTAGCCTCAGACCTTGTGTTTTCTGATCACGTATAAAATGTTAGCCATGTGTGGCCTCAGCTAACGTTACTGAGAACACCGTTAAGAGTCAGTGCCAGTAGGATGGGGTACCCCACATCCCATGACTCTCTGCCTCTTCTGTACGTTGAGAGTTGTAAATATTTCCAGCTGTTTTTTTTTTTTTTGGTTTTTTTGGTCTCTTCACCATAAGAGCTCTCAACCTGTAATAGCGCAAGTCTTCTCTGAATGCACGTGTGCTCACGGAGCGTAACCATGGAAATGGGAGACTGTGACTGATGCCTCGGCAGACGTTGGCCTGTGTAGCTAATGTAGGGGTTAGGGGACAGGAGGGGATGCATGTAAGTGTGTGTGTGTGTGTGTGCGTGCGTGTGTAGCCGTTCCCCAGTCTTTCTCAGCTGTCGACAGCGCTGGGGGGTCTGAGTGGGGTTTCAGAACAGGAAGTGGAGGGCTTGCGTCCCGTCAATCTTCTGCAAGAGAGGAACCTCCTCCCCCTGAAACGCGGCACTCCAGCTGAGCCCAACCTCAGCAGTAACCTGCGCAAGATGAACTGCAGCCCAGAGTAAGGACTCCCTCGCTGAGTTTGTGAGGCCCATGGGATTAGCTATAATCTAAATTCTTTCTCTCTCTCTCTCAGTACGTTTCGCTGCACTCTCAGCAGTATTCCTCAGACTCAGGCCCTGTTGAATAAAGCTCGCCTGCCCCTGGGCCTCCTCCTGCACCCTTTTAGGGATCTGACGGTATGGCACTGCCCGCACCTCATTATCGCCACATTTGCTTCAGGTAAGCCGTGGTCACACCTGTTCAGTCGAGCCTAAGCGTGCACTTACCCTCCCTCTGCAGCAGTTGCCAGTCATCACCTCCAACACCATCGTGCGCTGTCGCTCCTGTAGGACATATATCAATCCGTTCGTGTCGTTCCTAGACCAGCACCGCTGGAAGTGTAACCTCTGTTACCGCGTCAATGACGGTAAGATGCACGTGAGAGGTCGGTGAAGGGCGCAGGCTAGTCCTCACCTCCTCGCCCGAGTTGCTGATTTCCATTGCCGCCATCTGACCGGTTCCTCTACGATTTCACAAGGTGTCTTCAGCAGTGTGAAAGCCATTTAAGATGTGAATCAGTTCTCTTGAAACACTCCTGCTGTCTGAACATTTCACAATGTGAGCTCGGAGGTTAAAATGGAAATCACTCTCTCTCCCATACTTTTTCTCTCTCTCTCCCCGTCATTGTGTTTTTCTCTCAGTTCCTGATGAGTTCATGTATAATCCAGTCACACGGTCCTATGGTGAACCACATAAGAGGCCAGAGGTGCAGAACTCCACAGTAGAGTTCATTGCTTCCTCAGATTACATGGTGAGGGAGGGTGTGTTAAACGTGTGTGTGTGTGTAACTGTGTCTGTGTGCGCGCGCATGTACTGATAGACGTCTACCTTTCTGTTATGGATGTCTGAGGTGGTATTTCTCTAATGTCTCTCTCTCTCTAGCTGCGCCCTCCTCAGCCTGCAGCCTACCTGTTTGTGTTGGATGTATCCCATAATGCAGTGGAGTCGGGCTACCTGAACGTGTTGTGCCAGTCGCTGCTGGAAAACCTGGAGAAGTGGGTGAACTGTGATCTTCATGACTTCTGTGTGGTTTAGCGGGAATATGATCAGCTGCAAGCTCTCACTCTCCTGCTCTCCCTCAGGCTGCCTGGTGATTCGCGCACTCGTATCGGTTTTCTGACCTTTGACAGCACTATCCACTTCTACAACCTGCAGGAGGGTCTGTCCCAGCCGCAGATGCTAGTGGTGTCCGACATTGACGGTAAGGCCCCCCCACCCCTCCAAAGCTCAGACTAACCAGGCGGAACAGGACAGATAGCAGTCAGAACTAGCTCTGGGTGGAATGTGGGTTTGGGGTTAACTGGACCGGATGAGGTTTAGTTAGAATACCGATGGTTCCGGTTCCGGTTCCAGCCACTAAGTCCTTTACATCAAAAACAGCCTGATTTGCCAGTCGTGATGTTAAATATTGTGTGTGTGTGTGTGTGTGTGTGTGTGTGTGTGTGTAAAACTCAAATGTGCTCTATGCTCTTTACAGATGTGTTCATTCCAACTCCTGACAGTCTGCTGGTAAACCTAAAAGAGAGTCATGAGGTATAGAACTTACACATATATGCGCGCGCACACACTCATTCACTCACTCCCATACCCCCCCACCCGTCACTGTGTGTGACAGAATTACATGCACCTGTTTGTCTCTTGTGGCTTGTAACAGTTTCTCGTTATGTTCCATTAAGTGCGTGTGTGTGTGTGCAGGTGTTTGTAAATTTGATGTTTCACTAATAGTTTATGATTACATTCCTGCCTATTTCTCTAACATTTCAGTCTTTAATGTGTGTGGTGTTTGTAGATGGTGAAAGATCTGCTTAATGCATTGCCGGCGATGTTCACACACACCCGGGAGACCCACAGTGCTCTGGGGCCTGCACTGCAGGCCGCGTACAAGCTGATGTCAGCCACTGGGGGGCGCGTGTCTGTGTTCCAGACCCAGCTGCCCTCCCTGGGGGCAGGACTGCTCCAGTCACGAGAGGACCCTAACCTGAGATCCAGCACCAAGGTACACTCACACTCTCTCTCACACACACACACACACACACACACACGCGCGCGCACGCACACACATGCTGGGATGTCAGAATGACCTCTGAACTCATAGTCTCTGTCCTGTTTTGACGAACGCGTCTTCCCTGTGAATGACAGCATGCTGTGACACGACGTCTGACTCTGGCGCTCTGTCCCGCCTACATCTGACTGTAGTGCCATGTGCAACAAGTTTCTGTGATGTCACATCAGTGCTGACTTTAAAATATGTTCAGACCTTTCCTTTAGTTTTTCAGTTGACTTTTTCATTCAGAGCTTATTACTGTTGATATATACATAAATCCAAAAATTTTTATATTGTTTGAAAGAAATCCAGCAGTTGGTTTTCGAGTCAAGTGTTAAATCTCAGCTTCAGCAGAACTTCAGTTTCAGCCAAGAATTCTCAGGCACTACACGTACTGCAAGAGTGATGAGAGGATGTCGAGCAGAAATGCAGCAGCATGAAACACACACACACACACACTCCCTGAGATTGGTGAAGAACTCCTAGTTCCAACAGTAGTGTATGGGAACACTGCAGGATCTGATGTATTTGCCTAAAAATACAAATGCAGTGAAACAGTTGGTGTCCTGTGGAGTATTGTTATGTTAGAGAGGAGCATTGTTACCATAGGAGGGGAGGGGAGGGGAGAGGGGAGGGGAGAGGAGGGGAGGGGAGAGGGGAGGGGAGAAGGGAGGGGAGAAGGGAGGGGAGAGGAGAGGAGGGGAGAGGAGGGGAGAGGAGGGGAGAGGAGAGGAGAGGGGAGGAGGAGCGGAGCATGGTTACCATAGGGGGAGAGGAGTCTTCACACTGACCATTTCCTTAGTGTTCATACTTTCTCAGTTTCTGGTAAAACACAGAAATGCCACTGGGGGTTGTGTGTGTGTGTGTGTGTGTGTGTGTGTGTGTGTGTGTGTGTGTGTGTGTGTGTGTGTGTGTGTGTGTGTGTGTGTGTGTGTGTGTGTGTGTTGTAGGGCGTACAGCACCTGGGTCCTGCTACAGACTTTTATAAGAAGCTGGCTCTGGACTGTTCTGGTCAGCAGATAGGGGTGGACCTGTTCCTGCTCAGCTCTCAGTATTCTGATCTGGCATCTTTAGGTACTCACATACACAGTCTTCTTAAAGGTGTCCTGGTCTGACCTGACAGCAATACTAAAATGAGCAAAAAGTTCAGTCTCTCTCTCACACACACACATGAAGTCATGTGTACACTCCCCACAGCGTGCGTGTCGAAGTACTCGGCTGGCAGCATCTTCTACTACCCCGGCTTCCATCATGTCCACAGCCCCGCACAGAACCTGAAGCTTCAGCAGGACCTCCATCGCTACCTCACCAGGAAGATCGGCTTCGAGGCCGTCATGAGGATCAGGTGCACCAAAGGTGAGCAGCCGCTCGCTTCCTCGCATCTCTGACCTGTGGGTCCATGCTGGGCCGTCACGATTTGGCGGTGATGTTTGATACTGTTTGGACTGTGAATACACACCTTGAACTTGACGTATAGAAGGATTTTGTTATGCAATACTGCAGTTCTGGTTGGTAATGGTCGAAATACAGATGTTCTGGGTTTTGGCCTGTTAACTGCACTTAAATGAACAGCAAATAAGTCCGTACAGGGTTAACGGCAGGGTTAATGCTCACATTTCAAAAATATTGTATGGAGATATGGTGTGAATGTATATTACTTTCATTCACGCGCAAGTGAACGTTTGCACTGGTATCAAGTTGTGCTTCTAAATCCAACATAGCAATCGGACCAAAGCGACAAAAGGTAATATAATATCTGACTTTACGATGGTTACTTTCCTGCAGTGGAAAACGGCACTTGGAAACGGTGTATTTAAGGCTCTTCACTGATCTGCATTGCACACTTTATTGGTTTTAAAGTCCCTGCACAGTTGTCTTTTTATTTTCACACTGTGAAAATAAGAATGTATTTAAATATTTTTGGAATCTTATATATTCCAGTTACTTTTCTTTTTTTCCCCCCAAAAAACAACATTAAAGGGGGTGTTTTGAATTTAGTTTTTTCTCTGTCGCCTTTTACCATTCTGCCGTGTGGGTGTGGCCACAGCGGGTTGATTGACGGCCCCAAACTTAATGGCCCAGTCAGGAAATCGGATCAACACGGCTTTACTTACCTGAACCTGAGGAGGTGAAACGCTGTTAGACCATCGCTCGGGTAAACAACTTCTCTGCTTAAATCGCAGGGCGCCACAGTTCATATTTTAATAATGTATTTAGAGAGTCATCAGGTGTGAACACAACACACGTCCTGCGGAAACGTACTGTGCGGGGCCTTTAAACTAAAACTATGAATATGCCAAAAGGTTGTTGCATGGTAGGTTGCACAATACATAAGGCTTATACAGAACGGGGACCATATTGACGGTAGTATTCAGCTAATATTCAGGCTAACAGTAGACTATTGACCTGACGGTTCTGACGTTAGCCATCATGTTGACGGTATTGACTAGTTTAGCCTACCTGTGACCCCTCTGTGGGGTAAATGTCCACTTAAATTTCTGATCGCTGGGGCTGTTTAATCAGACTGATTTTCTCGATATATCCGGGCCTTGCTTCTGGCAGAAGAGTACTGAAATAGGAAGGTGTTGACAATTCGTTAAAACAGTTTCAAGACACGATTTCCCACAACTTCACACTCACTCGTTTTAACTTTGCGGAATGTTTTCCCTCCCTCCGATGACGTGATGTTGCTAAGGGTATGTTGTCGAGGAAACGTCTGAGATACCGGGACTGTTTGTTTTTCTAGCTAAGCTAATTATAATATTAGAAGTTAACTTTCGCTCCATTTGTTTCTTATTCTGGTTTTCACGGCTAAATGTGACGTCGACTAGTCAGCGCCGTGGCGTGCCGTGACCCCCCCCCCCCAGTCAAATGCTGAGTCGTTACCCGGGTCTGATGGCTCACCGTATAACTAGTGCTAAATATGGAAATTTGTGTTCCACTGATAAAACCAGTTTGGACTACCATGTGAAAAAGGAAGCGCCCAGTCTCATGCCAGTCCCCCACCCACCCCCGCCCCCGGGTACAAAAAATACTTTATAAACTTAAAAAAAAACAAAAAAAACATCTGAGTAGGAGAGACAGACAGGTCAATGATATGGAAGTCATGCTTGAGTGTTGCCTGCTGTCTGAAAAATGTTAATTTTACTAATGTTATGTTTTGTTGTTTGATTCACTGGCAGGACTGTCGATACACACGTTCCATGGTAACTTCTTTGTGCGGTCCACTGATTTGCTGTCTCTGGCCAACGTGAACCCGGACTCTGGCTTCGCTGTGCAGATGTCCATAGACGAGAGTTTAGCTGACACGTCGCTAGCCTGCTTCCAGGCCGCACTTCTCTACACATCCAGCAAAGGTGTGCGCGCGCTGTTTTGCACTTGTGTGGGGTGGAGCACTTGTTCTGAAGTTGATGAGCAAAAGTACATTATGGTCTGTTTTTTATATTTGCCTCATCTCGACTGTGACTGGGTTCAGCACTGTGTTCTAAAAAAAAAAAAAAATCGTTCCTTTCTGATTGTGTTTGTGTAATTGACAGGCAAGCGGCGAATCAGAGTGCACACGCTGTGCCTGCCAGTGGTAAGCCAGCTCAGCGACGTGTTTGCGGGAGCTGATGTTGAAGCCATTACCTGTCTGCTCGCCAACATGGGTGCGTATGTTTTTCTCACACACACACACGCTCCCCGTTCTCTGAACTGACTTTGCTTCCTTTACAGTGTCTCATATTTAAGGTCTCAGGTTTCCTTTTGCCCAGTTAAATAATGACTTTTTTCCATAGAGAAATCCAGATTTTTCCTCCCTCTGGTATGCTGTTTTTTAAATACTTTTTCTGCCTCTTGCCCCCTTACGTCCCCCTGTGACCATGTCTCCCCCTCTCTGCAGCCATAGACCGCTCCATCTCCTCCAGTCTGTTGGATGCACGGGACGCGCTGGTGAACGCAGTGGTGGACTCTTTGGAGGCGTACCGTGCTAACGGCTCCAACCTGCAGCTCTCGGGCCTCACCGCCCCTGCCGCCCTGCGCCTCTTCCCGTTATATGTACTCGCACTGCTCAAACAGGTGGGGGCGCCGCACACACACACACACACACACACACACACACCATTTTTGCCACCCACACACAAGCAGAAATCAACACCCAGCTGGCCGGTTCACACAGCCTTGCGCTTCTGGCAGAACCATGCAGCGTTTTTAAAATTATTTGCGTTTTTTTTTCTGGTAGGACTGCATGTATTGTCCTTGTAGTGTCCCAGTCCACCAAAAGTTAGCTGATGGGTTTCACCAGAGGTTTCACGCCTGTGTGGTGTGATGCGATGCGAAACGTGTACAGAGCTGGTGATTCAGCTGTGTTGCTCCGCAGAAAGCGCTGCGGACGGGGACAAGCACTCGCCTGGATGATCGAGTGTTTGCCATGTGCGAGTTTAAGAGCCAGCCACTCAAACAGATCATGCGCTTGATCCACCCCGACCTGTACCGCGTCGACAACCTGACAGAACAGGTACACAAGTGTACACACACACACACACACACACAACACTATTTAGCTTGATGTCAGGGACAAATATATCATGCACTTATAAATAAATAAATGGTTTTATTAAAAAAACTAAATGGGAGTCGCATTTTTGTCACTTGTGTGCTGTGCTGTTTTATTTGCATGCATGCCCACTTTTGTCCTGCAGGGGGCCCTGCACCTGAATGAGCGCATGATTCCCCAGCCTCCTCTACTGCAGCTGTCCGCTGAGAAGCTCAGCCGAGACGGCGCCTTCCTCATGGACTGTGGCAGCGTTAGTGCCACTCTCACCAACTCTATACAAGTCTGTCCTGTTTCTTCTCATCATTGAACCTTTGACCTTTGCCCTGCAGGTGATGTATCTGTGGGTGGGAAAGTGCTGTGACGAGATGTTCGTACGAGACGTTTTGGGCTGTCCAGACTACGCCTCCATACCTCCCGACATGGTGGGTGGGGGTTTCATGGTAACCCGGGGAAGTTGCATGTTAAGTGGAAGATTTTCAAGAGTGTAGATGATGCATCTAAATCCCCAAACTAAATATGTGGTTGCACCTCAGTCGTGGCGCAACTCTACGGACATACAAGTTCTCCAGCACAGCTCACGTGCACACACACACCCTGCTGTGTCTGTAGCCTAGGAAGACAGAGAGATGATTTTTGAAAATGAAAAAAAGCTGAAAAGGTAATGTGTGCGTGTGCAGACGGAGATCCCAGCTCTGGAGACGACGGCGTCGGAGAGAACCCGAGCGTTTGTGTCCTGGCTGCAGGAGGCCAGAGCATTCTGCGCCGCCTTCTGTGTGCTCAAGTACGCCACTACATCCTCCCTTCCTCTGTCTCTCCTCCTCCCCCTCAGGAGAAGGATGTATGTCTGCTTCCCTGTTGTCATATTAAACAAGTATGCAGCCAGACAACAGAACACCAAGATAGAAACAAATGGCTTTTGGGTACACGCGGCAGGAGACCCACCCACACACACACACACACACACACGAACAACTTCCCAAGTTCACAGGTTCACCTCCCATTGAACGAACACAATGTCACACTGATAAATATGTAAGTCGCCTGCCGTGTACTGCACATGTAAATGCATTTGTGTTTGCTTTGTACTTAGAGAGACTCTCCTCCCTCTTTCTGTCATTCTGTCCTTCTGTCTGTCAGAGATGAGCCCTCTGCTAAGAGTAGCTTTTTCCAGCACCTGATCGAGGATCGTTCCGAGTCCGCCTTCTCCTACTACGAGTTCCTTCTGCACATCCAGCAGCAAATGTCCAAATAGAGGCCCACAGAACCGAGCCCGGCGCTCCACCGCTGGTTCTGGCACTGTGGACCCATTTCTGCAGCAGGCTGTGCCATTGGACAGCAGAGTGTCTCACACACCCCTCCCGTCTCCCATTGGCCACAGCCCGTGACCCCTCTTGGGGGAGAGGGGTCAAGAACAATTGAAGCAAAGCATTGAATAAATGAACACATCATTTTACATACGCTGAACAACAGTGCAGCAAGTACATTGAATGAAAAAGGAGCTATACCCCATATATGGACACCGATCGGCCAGGCCGCACTGGTCCCGCCTCCACCACTCATTACCGATTGGGCAGGCAGCACTGGTCCCGCCTCCACCACTAATGTCCTGTCATAGCTACTGTTGTACCACATAACTTGATTCCAAATATTTTTATCCCCTCCCGCAGTGCCCCTCATCTCTGCTACATTACCTGTAGGTGCACTCTCACACTAGTGATGAAAGTTTTCACACCTAGCCTTCACTAACACTGCTCTTGTTTGCTTTTTTTGCTTTTTTTTAACACTGCCATACCGCACTCCATAGCACCTGCAGACATTCTTGTCATTCCATTTCTATTGCCTCCCTCTTTTTTGCTCTCTTATATTTCATCTGATTTTTATTTTCCCTCTAACATGCTGGCGTGTGTATGGGTGTGTGTGCAGTTGTGGTGTACTGAGTACAGGTCCATCTGTGTCACAACCATAACGCACACACCACTCTGCATCGCTGCCAGGATCTGTGCTTTGTGTGATGCTAGGATAATTCTCCTTCACTCCTTGCTTCCGTGAGGACCCCACATGACGACGTAGATGGCAAAACCGTTGTCATCCATCCACTTTGTAACTCTGGGGAAAATAATATTTTATGTGCGATAATTTATGATGAGCTTATTGAATAAAATGAAAGGCTGTACGTCTCTGTGGCGTTTCGAGTGGATGTCTGACATGCCGTGTTATTTAACTTTTCAGAGCACATTCCTGTAACACCAGCCCTCACCTTGTGGGTAAGAGCTACATGTAAACTAGATTGCTGTTGTGGCATCAGATTGTCTTTCAGGTCATGCTAAGCTAGGGTTTGGTAGAAGTGTGAACACAGTCTGAGCCTACTTTGGAGCAGAGAGAAACCTCCCCTGACCACATCCGTTGTCATGCTGGCTCAACTAGACTTTAGCAATTTGCGGAATTCTGGAGTGTTCTAAGAATGCCAGAACCCTAGAGTGTTCTAAGAATGCATATTCAGAATGACTGGAAGCCATGGAATCAAATGGAGCTTTTCCAAAGAACCAGTTTGCTTTAGGCTGAAGCCAACAGCAATTATGCCACCCTTTATCCAAACAGCATCCCAGAATGCACTGCTAATCACAGGGCCTGAGCAAAAGATGCAAAACCACCATTTACTGTCTTACATTCTGCAAAGGTAACACATATACACTTAGAATGGCTATTAGAGTAGACAGATCTTTGACATTCCCCATTGCAGACATTTTTTTTGCACCCACGTTTTGCATGTTCATGGAAACGGCACAATTCTATAAAACGAGAAAGTTTGAAGATGCAGTTTAGTTGAATTATAACGATGGTGCTTTTTCCTCTCACAGATGTTTAGGCTTTGTTGGTGATTCTGAGGGATAATTGTGAAGAGAATTCCTTTTTGCTGCTTTTTCCTCGTAGGAATTTGGGAACATGGTCCAAGGGGGGTAAAATTGACACTTGCGCTCAGTCAGATTTACGCTAGCAACAGGAAATAATCTGAGAAGAGCTGGTTATTTGCTCAGGGTTTTCCCATGACAAAGGAGTTGTTTCTGTGTTGTTTACTTTGTTAAACAGTCATCTAAGTGATGTCAAAGAAAACATGATTGATCAGAGCAGGTCGCCTTCTTCTATTGCGCCATGGTCCAGTTCTGATGCCCAAGTGCCCATTGGAGGTGTTTTCCTCTCTGTACAGAGGTCAGCATGGGCCCTGTGACTGGTCTCCATCTACGCAAGCCCTTACACAGAGAACTGTGATGTTCAGTGTGGAAGAGTGGGCACCAGGATGGACTAGGGCAAGAGTGCAAACCAGCAGTTAGTGTGACACTCTGGACAGTGTTCTGCCATGGTCTGCTGTCACGTAGATGCTCAATTTACATGTACCATCTATATAAACATTTGTTACAGAACCTTCATGCAAACTATTCCCTAATGCCTGTGGCTCCTTTAAGCAGGATAATGTGCCCTGCCACACTGCAGAAATTGTTCAGGAAATTTGAAAAACATGACTTAGAGTTGTCTGTGCTAATTTGGCCTGCACATTCTCCAGATTTCAGTCTAATTGAGCATCTGTGGGATGTTCTGGTAAAACCAAGTCAAATCCTCACAACTTGCAGGACTAAATACATCTGCTGCTAATGTCAAGGTGCAATACACCACAGGACACGGCAGGACACCTTCAGAGGTCTTGTGGGCTCCAGGCCTTCACAAGTCAAATTTATTAACAAAGCCACCAATATAACCAGCCCAAAAGGAACAATTGTTAATATATTCCTCCTCATGCATCACTGCACTAGTTATCTATTCTATATCTTACAAGAAATAATATCAACTCTAAATTGGAGAAAATCTAAATTGCTGATAGTCTAAATGTATATACTTGTCAACAAAACTAAGTTATGTTTCTGTAGTTTTAAACATGTCCACTATTGGAATTATAAAATAATATCATTTAAACATTACTGTTGGAACTATAAAATGTGTAACACATAATATTTAAATATTTAAACATTCTGTTTTGAATTTAAACTGGTTTCAACTCCTAGAACTTCAGAAGCACTTTGCTTGCACAGCTGATGAAGCTGTCTGAAATGTCCTGTTTCTCTGGAAGCTTTTGCGTTCCTGCCATCTTTAGTCCATCATGTTCTTTTGCCATGATACCATGCAATTACTCTTTGTAAACTTTTTCAGATATCTGTTTATCTCTCAACATTTGCTTTCCTTTAATGTGTTTTTTTTAATCAGATTCTAGGGGTTTTGCATGATGTCCGTTTTAGAAATAGCATTAAAATACTATGCTAATTTTGGAATGTAGCGGTGTTTATGGAGGTGCAGATCAGAGGCACAAGCACGCTCCTCTATGGTTGGCCGTATATGCTGCTTGTATTACAGGGGTCATACCCTCACTTCCTTGGGGGTTTTGTTACTTGCAATAGTAAACCACTCTCTTGGCATGTAGCTACCAGCATACTGTAACAAAAAAGTGGCAGGCTGTTTCTATACAGCTGTTTGAGTCTTTTTCTCTGTCTCACTCACACTGTTCCCTTGGCCTAGCCAGGTTTCCACAGCAGCCGCTGTTGATATTTTCATGAGGATGATTTCACTGGTTTCCTCGTGCCCAGTTACATGAGATTTTCCCTCCCTCCTGGTTCTCTGTCTCTCTCTGTCTCTCATTCATACTTCTTTTTGCTGTGTAGGATGTTGTGACTTCTGCCATATCACGGATGTGCAGGAATGCTTTGAAGATGATCTTTTCTTTGTGCGGTGTGTTTTCTTCCATTATAGTGGACTTCTGATAGTACAGCCAAACACAATAGATAACCAAATGTGTATGTGCCCGTAGGGATAAAAATCTTTCATTTATGCTGCCATATGAAAAAGAACCAAGATGCTCACGTTTAATGGAAAAAAAGACCTTATTCCTTCCATGTCACCGACACACATGTACAAGGGCTCCTGGAACGCTTGAGCTCTCTTCTCCTGCAAAGGTACCAAATTAATTTTCTTTTTGTATTTTACTCCTGCAGAGGCAGATTGCAGATATCTGTTATCCCTGCCCTGGGCCTAACGCTGTGTGCATTTCCTGTCTGAACACAATAAGCATTGTTTAAAAGGAAGTGAGCCAAGATAGCTCTGCTCCACACACAGCTCACTTAACTTTCCATCATTATACAACAAACAAACCCCTATTGCTCCTGAAAACAGTAACCATGTTGAACATCTTTTTTAAAAATCATACCCCTGCAGCAGTTCCAGCAAACATTCATTTGAAGGTTGCCAATAATTTGTGATGCCGTGGGCAGTGCCCTTGCTGCAGTTCTGTTCTCAACCTCTAGGGGCATAAGGGGTATCTTGGAGCTTCATATGCAAGGTGTAAGGAACAAGGAAGCAGGAAGGGCCAGGCAGGAATAAACCTACAGCTTGTGACCATGTTATCTGTTGCGCTCTCTCATCGTTACAAAGAAACATGACTGGTGTCTCTCTTGATAATGGCTTATTTTATGATCTTATTCTGATTAATGCTGGATTGATGTGCTGAGGTCGGACTGGAGCACATTCCCTGCTAATCTATGGATCATGTCCTTGGTGTCTTATGAAGCCAGTACCAGCTCCTGAACCAGCTCCTTTCATCAGAATACATCATCAATACTGAGTCGATCTAGGGTGAGATCTGTCCATATATGTCCATATATCAGTCCAGTTATAATGGACTATGGAGTTTGTGGACATTGCACCTAAAGATGGACTGGGTGAATTTGGAAATGTCTGTATGTCACATTACGGGGGGTATGTCTTGGTATTAATCCAGTGAAACAGTCTTCACACATTAGGTGATATCCCCCCTTTTATGATAACGTCTTCCATTACTTGTTTGCGAGTGTTATAAATGATATATTTGACATGGAAATATGATCTACATCAGTGCAGTTAGCTGCATATAGCCACAGGCTGTCATGAACAATATCCATACTCCCATCTCACTCAGTATTTCCATATGTCAACATTTACTTTCAGTATTTACATTTTGCTGAGGTGGGTGAGAGACACAAATGTCATGTGATCAGATGGCAAGTGTCTGTCGCTTGTGCACGCCACTGCACCCCCCCCCCCTCTGACGAGCACGTCTGCTATAATACCATGTCAACTTTACTATGTGTCATCCAGGATGCAGAGTAAACAGAAATGTCTACCTACTATCCTGCACTAGCCGGAACACAATCAGGCATCCTGGAGAGGGAGAGGGAGAGTACATAGAGGTCTCTGAACATTAGATTCTGTTCTTTATGTGAAGGATGTGACTCTCTGTCAAACTTATACTTATATATACACACACACATACACATAGAGTAGCACAGTAACAGTTAACCCTGATTAAGCCAGGATATACTGCACTGCAGAGAATCAAATCCTACCCCAACACACACACTTTCTAGAGTGTGTCCTGCTTCCATTAAACTGCATTGTTGTTGTGTAGCATCACTGACATTAGTTTGGAGATTTCATTTTTTGCTTTCAGTGTTTTCTTTCTCTCCATGTCTTCATTAACCAGAAATTAAGTTTAGTCTGGGTGTTGTGTTCCAGCTGTATAGAGTGGTGGTGTGTGTGTTGTGGAAGGGACAACCATTATATAAGGATCATGCACCACTCAGACTAAGTGCTTTACTCCTGAAAAGAAGCCTTCACAAGTCTTTACATGGTGCAGGAAACTATTCAGTTCTCTGAGTTTTGTTTAATGCCATTGGGGGAGGGTGAAGGTTTTCATAATTGTAGTGAGATTGGTATGATGGGATTTAATGAGGCTGAAATTCTGAGTGATAATAGTTGCCACTGTAAGCTTATTGTGTGCTCCCAAGGCCAAAGTTGATCTTAACTTTGCTGTTAAGATTTTCACAGACAAACACTAATTGCTGTAAGCCCATTGTGGTGAATTCATGGGTGCTTTTGTAATGAAATACTGCAGACTGCCTACTATTTTTGGGCACAGTCAGTATACGAGTAGTACGCAGTATGCTATTTTGAATGCACTGCAATGCAGGCTTCTCATCCTTCAGAATGTAAATCTACGGAGCTGTTGCTCAAATTCATCCATTCATTTAACTGGAATGAAGAAATGGAAAGGAAAGAGATAGAAAGACAGAGGGAGATTCAGCCTTCATAGTGTATAATGTGTAGTGTTTTCACCATAATATTTCTCTGGAGGCTAACAAACCAAGACTAAAAATTCTCTTTCCTACACTTTAGAGACAACAGCATTATTAACTAAATGGACAGATTAACAAAATGTTTAATAACAATGACTATAGACATAAAACAGATGACCTATAACAGCAGATGATGAGTTCAAGTGCCATCGCTGTCTAAGGGAAACAGAAAGGCAAGACTCCAGTGAGCAAAACCTGGATCACTGAGCAGTGGAGAAACATCACCTGGTCCAGATTTCTGTTACACCATGCTGATGGGAGGGTCACAATTTGGCACAAGCAGCATGAATCAATGTTTATCTCAGGCTGGTGGAGGTAGAATAATTGTGTGGGGAATATTTTCTTGGCACACTCTGGGTGTTGATACCTGTGGATGGGAGTGGGGGTTTACCCAAGCTTTGTGGCCGGCCAAGTTCATCCCTTCATGGAAGCTGTTCACCCTGTAGCAGTAGGACACTTTGCGCAGGACAGTGCACCAGGGGTTGTACAGATATGGACTGGTTCCAGGAACATGACGGTGAGTTTTCCTTCCCTGGTCTTCACAGTGCCCAGATCTTGATCCTGTAGAACATCTCTGAAAACCAGACTAGACATTAATTGCTCCCCCCCCTCCCCATTTTTAATTATTATTTATTAATTTTTCTCTTAAAATTGTTACTACTGTAGTGTCCGTTGTCCAGAGGAGGATGGGTTGGGTTGAGTCTTGGTTCCTCTCCAGGTTTCTTCCTCGTGCCCTACGGAGTTTTTCCTCACCACTGTCGCTCTTGTCTTGCTCACTGGGGGCTTGGACTCAGACATTTATAAAGCTGCTTTGTGACAACAACTGTTGCAAAAAGTGTTATATAAATAAATTTTATTTGAAATGTTCTCTCTGAGATGAGGTAGAACAGTCTGTTCAGAACATTCCAGTGAGAATCTGTCCTGTCTGCATGGGCCAAGATTGCTGCAGAATGATTTCAACACCTAGTTTAATCAATGCGAAGACGAATTACTGTGGTTCTGAAGGACAAAAGAGGTCCAATGTGCTTGTAGACGGGTGTCTCTAATAAAAAGGCCATTCTGTGTGTGTGTGTGTGTGTGTGTGTGTGTGTGTGTGTGTGTGTGTGTGTGTGTGTGTGTGTGTGTGTGTGTGTGTGTGTACTTGTCACTATTTTACTTTACTTTGATTTTATATAATATGGTTCATAGAGACCAAATGATTTCTGGTGTCCACTCTTTCTTTCCTCTCTCTCTCTCTCTCTCTCTCTCTCTCTCTCTCTCTCTCTCTCTCTCTCATTCACACAAACACATTAGAGATCAGAGATCACAATATTTTGGAACACAGGATAAAGATCAGCATCACAAACTCACTTTGTGTAAGTCCATACAGGCACTACTGACCCCCTACTATGACTGTACAGAGCATACTTCCAGTGGTGAACACATACACAAACAAACAAACATTTAGTAGTTATTCATATACTACACACTACACACAATAATAATGATGAAACTAAAGTCATTATTCACATAATACTCCCTATACAGTCAATATTCACAGTCAAATGATGCTTATTCAGTGACTGAGGCCATATCAGTGCTAAAAACTACTGCCCACACTGTAAATATTATTCTATTTAAAAGGTCTGACATTTTACCAGATATTTTAACAGTTTACCAAACAGTGCAGCAAATTACATACAGGTTCCATCTCTTAACAAGAGGGTTAGTGAGATTGTACAACAATGAGTTGATCACCAGGTAAACACAACTTTGTGCATCACAGGACAGGTGTGATAAGAATGTAGTCCATCACTTAGCTTCTAGTGGTCTGTTTGAACTGCACGTTGAAGCTGAAGCAGTACTGTGAGTGTGTTTGTCCAATGACCTGTCCAGTCTCATCTGAGAGGCCACATTTGCCTGATTCAACAATGATTATCTATCCCCCTCCTCTGGACCCCCTTACTGTTAAGGGTTGTGTTGAGCTCGTGAGGTTTTTTGGGTGGGGTATTCTTTTTAAGAGCAGGACCAGAGTATGCGGAGATGGTCTTGCAAAACTGATAAAGACCCATAGTTTCTAACCATAAGTCCACAACCTATCTGCTTCTCAGATTATTATTATTATTATTATTATTATTATTATTATTATTGTTGTTGTTGTTGTTGTTGTTGTTGTTGTTGTTATTATTTCTATTATTATTAGTATTAGTATTATTAAAGTTTATTACTTGGGGTTTAGACTGCACTCTCTACGTCAGAGAGGAACATCATGTAGGCTACATTTATTCTCTGTTGTTAAGGGCTGAATAAAATCCTTTAAAATGAAAAACAATGTATTGGTCAACTGGACATTAAAGTTAGATGACATGAGCTTTAACATAACTATTGCTCTTCACTCAAATAAACCGAACCGGAAATTAATGATGCCAGCTGACCACCTCAGAAAGCGAAATAATGTAGTAGCTAAACGTGATATACAGCAAACGTTGGCGGACATCTGGTTTTACAGGTGCATCAACTTCTGAAAGGCGCAAAGTACAAAAGCACGCCCTTACGTCAGCGGGTAAATATTACACAAGTGGGACAAATATCGCACAGATGTTGTGAGAGGAGGTACATTAAAGCTCGTAGCCGTAGTCGTTTTCTATATCTCGGTGTGTATTTTGCGCAGAACCTTTTTAGAGTCTGCCTTTAAAACATCCAGGCGGGAGGTTGTGTGGAGTTAAAGCGAATTGGCTGTCAAAGGGGCGGTAACTGTTTAAGTTCGTTCTGCCGACCGTACGCCGTTTTACGCGCTTTTTCTTGCTCCATTAGAGCACATTTTTGCTTCTTAACTTGTTCACGGCGGCCGCAGAATAGTTCGCGGTTTCAGTTTGTGATTTGGTGCAACGTATCGTCTGTGAAGCTGTTGTTTTCTAGAAGGGTGCGCTCCTTATTTGTATGGAAACGTGGTTGTCCGTGCAGTGGTGCGACGTTTGTCCGTTTCACATCGACACGGTTTAACCCAAAGCTTGCTTTAAGGAGAAACATGGCTTCGAGTGGGAATAGCATGGCAGGCGTGGGGATGCAGCTAGCGGAGGACCAAATCAAAGTTCTGGAAGAACATTTCACGAAAGTCAGCAAGCATCCGGACGAAACTACGCTGATGTTGATAGCGGCGGAGTGTGGGCTGTCGGAGGAAGAAACTGCGGTGAGTTGCCTAGTTCCCGCAATGCACTTATATTCTCATGATGTATAAGATAGCACGACCTTTCGCTGTGACCAGCGCTTCTGTATCTAATGTAGGCGTGCACTGCTGTACGCTATAAGAAATGATTAGTTCAGCAGATGGTTTTACAAATTGACTAAATTGTCAAACATTCAACTGCTGACTTTGCCCGTAACACCAAAACGCGTGATCCTATATAAATACCAGAAAGATTTTATTAGTAGATCATGAGAGATTATATAGGCTGCATATTTTTTCTAATGGCAAAACGGTAACTATGGTAATTTCTAAAGTATGTAAGACTGTGGGCTCAGTGCTCGTCGGATTGAGGTAATTGGGAACGTAATACAGAACATTACCACAGTGTCGTTTGTTTTTTGTTGACAACAATCACAAATATGGGCTCCCGCACTCATTCTTGCAAGCTTTTGGCAGAGAGGCGCAGAAGATGCGCTACAGGACCGGGTGTCGGCTGCATGAGCGCTCGCGCCTCACTGAAGCATGGGCGCCCTCTGCGCGCCCTCGTTGTTCCCTTTATTTAAAACGTACCGGAATGTGCGTTTTCAATGATGAATAACGTGGTATGACACAATGAAGTCATCCGGAGAAGATTCGGGTGATTTCAAGTCTTTAGTCGAGATGACCGCAACTTCTCTTTTTGGGTAGACACTTTTCCAAGATATTGTTCCAGATTAAAAAACAAATAATTACTGTATAAAAGCTGCGCTAGTACGTTGAGTGGTGGTAGTTGTATTCTTGTGTCTGAAACTTGCGTCCAGTGTATGTTCATTCGATTTAAATAGCAAATATGCCCCTGGTAAAGTGAGAATGAATAAGCGCTTCCTTGCCTTGAGCACTTTATTTGAATATTAAAAAGTTAAAGCACATAGCATCGGATTTAAATATGCCCGCAGCAGACGCTACGCCACACGTGAACTTTTTAGAACAGCTCGCATCTCTCTGTGTCTCTCAAACAGGTTTAGCCTGCCTACAGTTCTCAGGGCAGACATATTAAGGTGTGACAGGGTGGAGACTGAGTGTTTGGCCATGGGTAAAACTGGCTCCACTCTTTGTCTAGTCTGACTCTATTTAAAAACCCAAACAAACAAAAACAAACATGGACCCACCCTGTTTTTAGCGTGAGTCTGTATCTACCACATTAATAAGTGAAGGTCACCTTGTGGGTAAGTGCAGGACCCATACTTATCAATAGTCCAGAACAAGAGCGTATGACTGTTTATGTTAGCTGATCTGGGTTCAGCTCATTGATCAGCAGTAAAGAACTGGATTTAGCAGCAGAACCTACCCAGAAAGCACCGAGAGCTGTTCCCATTTCAAAGCCGTTTATAAGCGAGTGTTCGGACTGAAACACCCACTCCCCATTCTCCCCTCCTCAACTTGCACTGTGAAGTGGCCACTTGTGAAATGCAGGTGTAATGTTTGTCCCAGTGGTCAGTGGAAGTTTGAGAGGGTATGTTAACAGGACTATTGAAACAGGGATGACCACTGCTCAATGTTTCAGTGCAAAACTACATTTTTCCCCAAGGTTATTAAAATGGTCCAAAGATGATAGTTTAATTAAGATACTTTAGCACTATATTCTTTGCTTATTAGGCATGTTCTTGTTCATTTTTGCTAATTTAGAGACTATAAAAGCCACACCTGTTTCATGTGCTGTCTGGGCAGAGACAGCCCAGCAATGGTTAATGGTTATGTTTAGAAGGATTCAATTATATATCATGACCTGAACTCTCAGTTGTGAGACACACTAATCTCACAGGTTTAGCAGCACTCCAGAAATAGTGACGATGAATTGTGGCAGGAGTGCTACTATATTGTGAAGAAAATAAAATAATATTCAATTGCTTATAAAAAAGCAAAAATTTACATAAACATTTGCACACATACAGGCTCTGATCTTGGACCAGACAATTTCTCTCTACCCCCTCAGATAGAACCAGAAAACTGCACTTAGATCAGCATCCAACAGCGTCTGCTGCTGTTGTCCACAGTCACAACACAATGCAAACATAGTCTACTAGTATTTAAATTGACCCTGTGGCTGCTGCTCCTTGTGGGAAATAGCAGAGCTTCTTTCTCTCTCCCTGTCTCTCACACACAGTACTCATAGCAGGAATTTCTCATACTTTTTTTGACATGACTACTTACAATATTTCCCAAAAAGGGGCGTTGGATATTTTGTAAAAGAGGTTTAGTAACTTCTAGTGTGGGCTGTGACTACCGGACCTCAGGTTTACTCACTGTGTAACTGTCAACGTATTAAGAATAAGATAAACAGAGCTGAGGGCATGTCACCAGGATGTAGTCACTGAGAACACACTGCTGACAGCATCTATGATTCAATTTGCATTTATTTGATCATTTCAATGGTTTTGCAATCTATACAAGCAGTTTTGTGCTCTATCCATGTGATTAAGGATTACAAAACTGATAAAATCATTGTCAGGAAACTAACATTTCTTCATTCTCTGTGTTCTGCAGAAATGGTTTAGGCAGCGTAATGCTCAGTGGAGGCAATCAGAGGGCCTACCTGCTGAACTGGGATCAGTGAAAGACTGACGGAGAAAGAATCATGCCCCCACACACACAATCAGAGGGCCTGCCAGCTGAACTGGGATCAGTGAAAGACTGAAGGAGAAGGGCACACAATTCCATTGCTCATCTGTATCATTTTCCTTTGTGTCTTTCAATCTTTTTCCATCCTGCTTTCTCATCCTTAAATGGTAGTGTAAGATAGATGCTGAATGGATACTTTGTATCCTCTCTCTTGCTTGTTGTCACTATGCAGACGTTTTGATGATTGTTACTTATTTTGTGTTCATAGGTTAAATGTGAACTATATATATTTTTTATTGCAAGCATAACAATCATGTTTACATAAATAAACTGTATATATGTGTATATAAAAAGCATATATAAAAAGCTTCACTGAACAGTGTTCCACAGTACTACATGCCTGGTATAGTGTAACATGTCAAGCAAAACCAAGTTTCCTTTTAATTATAATTTGGAAGTTAATGTGCAGCTTTAAAGCACCTTTTAGATCCCAAGGATGTTGCCTTGAATTGAAGCACTAAGACCCTAAAGTTATTAACATCTTGCTCAAGGATTGACAATTATTCTTGAGTATTTTTTACTACTGGTACAGGGACAAAGAGAAGTGTATACAGTTTGTGCATCAGACACACAGTGTGTACAGTCTATGGTCTGATGAAACAAACAACTAAAAACAAAAGGCTGTAGGCTTTATTTCAGAAAACAACTAACAAAAAAAAAAAAGCAATAGTACCTCTACACAAACATATGAAAAAAATGGCAAAAAAAAGGCAAAAATATTTTTGCTCCAACCAAACAAGCCTAAACCTCTCAAACGACAACTAAATGTACAGTGTCTCATTTTTCTTGATGAATAATAATCTCTTTTGGGTTGTGAAGTGTGTTTGGATGGCCTGTGTTGTGGGAAAGAGCTGGGACTCTGTGGGTAACCTTGGCAAGAGGACGCACGGGATCTGCTGTGGCTGTGCCTGTTGCTACGACGACTCAACAGACACATGTAGAATCCATCACTAGGGGTGGAACAGGGGCACAGAGGGAGGGAGAAAAATAGAGGTGAGGAAGAATGAAAATGGATAAAAGGAATGAAGAATCTGAATATTAGAAGAGGAAGATTGGAAAGAGGGTGAAAAATAAATGTTGGGGAAAGATAGAGACATAAGAGTTGGATCGTTCTCTCTCTGCTCCAGGAAGAGATCCTACTACTTTGTTATGCCAAAGCTGATGAGAACTGAGGGGACCCTGTGTCCACCACTGTATCTGCACATATTATCTACAAGAAAAAGCTGTTATTTCATAACAGTCAGATCAGAGGTTTCTTAGTCAGTCCTTCATGACCCCGAGGCAGGTCAGCGAGGGCTATGGCACACTGACTGGATCAGGGACAAGGCTTCCCAGTGTTCTTCAACACTGCTCCCAGGGTGACTCAACACTGCACATTTTAGATGTCTGTCTCACCCAACACATATGATTCTACTCATCAGCTCTTTAGCAGAGTGCTTTATAAGTTGAAAAAAAACATGTCTCGAGAGAAAGAGACCGAGACACAGAGACAGACATAAAAACACAGAGGCAGAAGGAGAAAGAGACAGGACCCCCCCCCAACACATTTTTATGGTTACATCCATAGCGACAACATGGAAAAATAGTTAAGAGTGTATGTAAATGCAGCCACCTAACGCATCACAAAACGCAGACACGGGTGGTGTGATGAACCCCCTCCATGTTCTCTGATAGCACGCGGCTGCTGGGGTTTGCTGAGAGGAGTTAAAGCACAAACACTGCCAGGAAGCTGAAGAGATAAATAGTAAATACTGCCAGGGAGCTGAGGAGTTAAAGCGTAAACACTGCCAGGGAGCTGAGGAGTTAAAGCGAACACACTGCCAGGGAGCTGAGGAGTTAAAGCGTAAACACTGCCAGGGAGCTGAGGAGTTAAAGCGTACACACTGCCAGGGAGCTGAGGAGTTAAAGCGTAAACACTGCCAGGGAGCTGAGGAGTTAAAGCGTACACACTGCCAGGGAGCTGAGGAGTTAAAGCGTAAACACTGCCAGGGAGCTGAGGAGTTGAAGCGTAAACACTGCCAGGGAGCTGAGGAGTTGAAGCGTAAACACTGCCAGGGAGCTGAGGAGTTAAAGCGTACACACTGCCAGGGAGCTGAGGAGTTAAAGCGTACACACTGCCAGGGAGCTGAGGAGTTGAAGCGTAAACACTGCCAGGGAGCTGAGGAGTTGAAGCGTAAACACTGCCAGGGAGCTGAGGAGTTGAAGCGTACACACTGCCAGGGAGCTGAGGAGTTAAAGCGTACACACTGCCAGGGAGCTGAGGAGTTAAAGCGTACACACTGCCAGGGAGCTGAGGAGTTAAAGCGTACACACTGCCAGGGAGCTGAGGAGTTAAAGCGTAAACACTGCCAGGGAGCTGAGGAGTTGAAGCGTAAACACTGCCAGGGAGCTGAGGAGTTAAAGCGTACACACTGCCAGGGAGCTGAGGAGTTAAAGCGTACACACTGCCAGGGAGCTGAGGAGTTAAAGCGTACACACTGCCAGGGAGCTGAGGAGTTAAAGCGTAAACACTGCCAGGGAGCTGAGGAGTTAAAGCGTAAACACTGCCAGGGAGCTGAGGAGTTGAAGCGTACACACTGCCAGGGAGCTGAGGAGTTAAAGCGTACACACTGCCAGGGAGCTGAGGAGTTAAAGCGTACACACTGCCAGGGAGCTGAGGAGTTAAAGCGTACACACTGCCAGGGAGCTGAGGAGTTAAAGCGTACACACTGCCAGGGAGCTGAGGAGTTAAAGCGTACACACTGCCAGGGAGCTGAGGAGTTAAAGCGTACACACTGCCAGGGAGCTGAGGAGTTAAAGCGTACACACTGCCAGGGAGCTGAGGAGTTAAAGCGTACACACTGCCAGGGAGCTGAGGAGTTGAAGCGTACACACTGCCAGGGAGCTGAGGAGTTGAAGCGTACACACTGCCAGGGAGCTGAGGAGTTAAAGCGTACACACTGCCAGGGAGCTGAGGAGTTAAAGCGTACACACTGCCAGGGAGCTGAGGAGTTAAAGCGTACACACTGCCAGGGAGCTGAGGAGTTAAAGCGTACACACTGCCAGGGAGCTGAGGAGTTAAAGCGTACACACTGCCAGGGAGCTGAGGAGTTAAAGCGTACACACTGCCAGGGAGCTGAGGAGTTAAAGCGTACACACTGCCAGGGAGCTGAGGAGTTAAAGCGTACACACTGCCAGGGAGCTGAGGAGTTAAAGCGTACACACTGCCAGGGAGCTGAGGAGTTAAAGCGTACACACTGCCAGGGAGCTGAGGAGTTAAAGCGTAAACACTGCCAGGGAGCTGAGGAGTTAAAGTGTAAACACTGCCAGGGAGCTGAGGAGTTAAAGTGTAAACACTGCCAGGGAGCTGAGGAGTTGAAGCGTAAACACTGCCAGGGAGCTGAGGAGTTGAAGCGTAAACACTGCCAGGGAGCTGAGGAGTTGAAGCGTACACACTGCCAGGGAGCTGAGGAGTTGAAGCGTAAACACTGCCAGGGAGCTGAGGAGTTAAAGCGTACACACTGCCAGGGAGCTGAGGAGTTAAAGCGTACACACTGCCAGGGAGCTGAGGAGTTAAAGCGTACACACTGCCAGGGAGCTGAGGAGTTAAAGCGTACACACTGCCAGGGAGCTGAGGAGTTAAAGCGTACACACTGCCAGGGAGCTGAGGAGTTAAAGCGTACACACTGCCAGGGAGCTGAGGAGTTAAAGCGTAAACACTGCCAGGGAGCTGAGGAGTTAAAGCGTACACACTGCCAGGGAGCTGAGGAGTTAAAGCGTACACACTGCCAGGGAGCTGAGGAGTTAAAGCGTAAACACTGCCAGGGAGCTGAGGAGTTAAAGCGTACACACTGCCAGGGAGCTGAGGAGTTAAAGCGTACACACTGCCAGGGAGCTGAGGAGTTAAAGCGTACACACTGCCAGGGAGCTGAGGAGTTAAAGCCTAAACACTGCCAGGGAGCTGAGGAGTTGAAGCGTACACACTGCCAGGGAGCTGAGGAGTTAAAGCGTAAACACTGCCAGGGAGCTGAGGAGTTAAAGCGTACACACTGCCAGGGAGCTGAGGAGTTAAAGCGCAAACACTGTCAGGGAGCTGAGGAGTTAAAGCGTACACACTGCCAGGGAGCTGGCTTCTTAAAATAATGCAATGCTTCCACTTCAAACAGACAAATGATTGAAAAAGAGAAGAAAAAGAAAGTGAGAGAAAGAGCATGAAAACCTATTGGACAGAACAGGGTAAATAAAAGAACTCAGAATATTCTTTGTCTGTACTTCTTACTGCAGTCATTTATTATATCCACCACTTTTTTTCCCCTCGGTCTCTGTTCTGTGACCACTCTAGCAATGCTGTATGTATGTGCATATAGCCCCTCTCTCTCTGTCTCAGAGGCAGCCTTGGTCTCGGGGAGGGATGTAGTCTTTAGCAAGGAGCTTTGGCATGGATAGTGCTCTCACACGAGCACTAGCAGTGGCCTTCCTTGCTTCCTTTGATACCTGCAAGCCAAAAAATATGTCTTCAAATCAGCATTTAATTTTTAGCAATATAAGAGAAGTCCTGGATTGTCTATCTTATTTACAGGAAAACAGCCACACACATGCAAGTTATAGACAGAACCAGGCACTGCTGCCATGCACACCTGCGTGCAGATGTACACACACACACGTACATACTCATATGCGCACACGCATGCACACGTATGTACTCATATGCATGCACATTACACACTCACATGCACATGTGTGCACTCACAGGCCGGATGGGGCTCTCAGGTGGCCCATGCTGATAGAACAGGCTGCTCTCTCTTAGTTTGGGCAGACACAGCTGCTCCAGTCTGGGGCTTGGCTGAGCCTTTTTAGCCGCATATGTGACATTCGTTTCTATTGTCTGAAACACACATGCATACAATATGAATGCATAACTCAAAATGACTACATGCAGATCCATCTTGTAAATTGTTTATTCTCTTCCTTGTCAAGTTCTTTATAATTGTTCTTTATAATTGTGTGTTTTTATATAAATGTATTTAAAGTTATTTTTCTTCTCCCCTTAACGCTCCCAGAAGATTTCATCACCGTCTTTGAGAAGGTTTCAGTAATCTGCCAGTCTTATTCCTCTGTTCCCACTCCTCCCTCCAGTCCTTTTCATCTGTTCCCACTCTTTCCTACAATCCTTTTCATCTGTTCCCACTCTTTCCTACAATCCTTTTCCTCTGTTCCCACTCTTTCCTCCAGTCCTTTTCCTCTGTTCCCACTCTTTCCTACAATCCTTTTCCTCTGTTCCCACTCTTACAACCAGTGTTCCTTCCTCTACATCCAATTCTCTGGCTTCTTTTTCTCCTCTCTCTTCAGACGAAATTCTTCAATCCTGACTTCCAGCAATCTGACTACATATCCGCTGGATCCCATTCCTTCCACTCTGTTCCACATGATCTCAAGAGATCTGCTTCCTTTCATCTCCCTCATCATCAGCAACTCCTTATCCTCTGGAAATGTAACGACTGTGTTCAAAACCGCCAGGGTGATCCCAATCCTCAAGAAAGAAACACTCGACAGCTCCAACATAAGCAATTATAGACCAGTATCACTTCTCTCTTTCTTCTTAAAAGCCCTTGAATGAGCAGTTTACAATCAATTATCTCTTTTCCTCACCCAGAACCAGCTCCATGATACCCATCAGTCTGCTACAGACCAGCACATTCAATACAAACAGTCCTCATAGCAGTGATGGAAAAATGTCATGCTACTAAAGCTGCCAAACTGTCATATGTCTTGATTCTTCTGGACCTTTCAGTAGCCTTTGACAGAGTAAACCACAACATTCTCCACTCTCTTCTCTCCAGCCTAGGTGTGACTGGCTTTGCATGGAAATGGTTTCAGTCCTATCTGAAGGGATGGTCATATCAGGTAACATGGAGAGGAC
Organism: Electrophorus electricus; assembly: GCF_041902795.1. Lineage (NCBI taxonomy): Eukaryota > Metazoa > Chordata > Actinopteri > Gymnotiformes > Gymnotidae > Electrophorus > Electrophorus electricus. The sequence goes on along the minus strand of NC_137499.1, from coordinate 8,505,390 downwards.
CCACATCCAAACCATGTAGACTCTCCACCGGTGTCCCCGGGACTCAATATTAGGCCCTTTTCTATTCTCCTTGCATACTCGTTCTCTTGGAGATGTAATATCTTCTGATGGCTTCTCCTACCCCTGCTAACACCCAATTATATCTTTCTTTTCCACCCTCCGACACGCAGGTCTCCAGTCGTATCTTAGCATGCTTGACTGACATTGCATCATGGATGAAAGCCCACCAGTCAACCCCAGTAAAACAGAGCTTCTTTCTGTACATCCCAGGAACTCCCAGCCCTTACCATGATCTCGCAGTTCCCTTTGAGAACTTCGTGGTATCACCATCTGAAGCTGCTCATAGCCTGGGTATTGTTTGGACAACAAGTTGTCGTTCTAAACTCATGTTTCAAATCTGACCTGGTCTTGCAGATTTCTCCTTTGTAACATGCGAAGGATTTGGCCGTTTCTCTCACAGGAAGCTGCCCAGGTGCTTGTACAGTACTTTTGTGATCTCAAAGCTAGACTACTGCAACTCGCTACTTTCTGGTTTTACTTTAAGAGCAGCAGCACGACTGGTCTTCAGTCTTCCAAAGTTCACACGTTACTCCACTGCTTTACTTCCTTCATTGGCATCCAGTAGCTGCATGCATCAGATTTAAGACATTGTTGCTACAAAGCCAAAAATGGACTAGCCCCTCCATATATGATGTCAATGGTCAAAGCCCGATCCATACTGTTTGACTACTCTGAACCTCAAGTGCGGCTCGGCTTGAAATACCATGCTTCAAGTCTCATGGAAGACAAGCATGGAGACTATTCTCTGTCCTGCCTCCCAGATGGTGGAATGAACTTCCTTTAGCTGAGTCCGTTCCGGTCTTCAAAAGCAGACTGAAGACCCATCTATTTGTGGATTATTTAAATGACCACTGACCCTGCTCCTATGTTGACTAACTAAAACCCTAGTACTTATTGTAGAGTATTGTTTATTGCACTAATGTTGATTGCTCCTATGTTGACTAACTTATCTAGTACTTATTGTTTATTGCACTGATTGTTGCCTGAGAGAAAGCTTATGTATCTTGCACTTCTAGGCATCAGCATTGAGCCCTGTATTTCAACAGTATTATAGTTCAATGATATATTGAACTCTAACCTACTGAACTGGCTAGGATGTATTCTATGAGTAAATGACAAAGCACTTCTTATAAGTCACTCTGGATAAGAGCGTCTGCTAAATGCCGTAAACGTAAATGTAATTTTTAAAATACATCTTTTTAAAAGGGTCCTGCCCCCTCGTGGGGCTCGAAGAAATTGCAGTGAGTGCACGGTGAAAGAAAATTGCAAAAAGTAAATATTTTAATGATTGTCATATAAGTGTTATTTTCATAATATGATATTTTATTTGTTTCACAATCTACTGGTGATAGCTAAAAATTTACCAAACTGACTACTTTCAAAGACCATATATTCAACTAGCATTATTGTGAGTTACTGGGAGTTACTGGGAGTGTGTCTGACCTGGCGGTTGCTTCTGAAGTTGGGATGGGTGGATTTGGGTTGGGCAAGCTGGAGAAGACGTGGAGAGATGACCGCATTCAGTGCACTGTTTCAGTAATCTGCCAGTCTTATTCCTCTGTTCCCACTCCTCCCTCCAGTCCTTTTCATCTGTTCCCACTCTTTCCTACAATCCTTTTCATCTGTTCCCACTCTTTCCTACAATCCTTTTCCTCTGTTCCCACTCTTTCCTCCAGTCCTTTTCCTCTGTTCCCACTCTTTCCTACAATCCTTTTCCTCTGTTCCCACTCTTACAACCAGTGTTCCTTCCTCTACATCCAATTCTCTGGCTTCTTTTTCTCCTCTCTCTTCAGACGAAATTCTTCAATCCTGACTTCCAGCAATCTGACTACATATCCGCTGGATCCCATTCCTTCCACTCTGTTCCACATGATCTCAAGAGATCTGCTTCCTTTCATCTCCCTCATCATCAGCAACTCCTTATCCTCTGGAAATGTAACGACTGTGTTCAAAACCGCCAGGGTGATCCCAATCCTCAAGAAAGAAACACTCGACAGCTCCAACATAAGCAATTATAGACCAGTATCACTTCTCTCTTTCTTCTTAAAAGCCCTTGAATGAGCAGTTTACAATCAATTATCTCTTTTCCTCACCCAGAACCAGCTCCATGATACCCATCAGTCTGCTACAGACCAGCACATTCAATACAAACAGTCCTCATAGCAGTGATGGAAAAATGTCATGCTACTAAAGCTGCCAAACTGTCATATGTCTTGATTCTTCTGGACCTTTCAGTAGCCTTTGACAGAGTAAACCACAACATTCTCCACTCTCTTCTCTCCAGCCTAGGTGTGACTGGCTTTGCATGGAAATGGTTTCAGTCCTATCTGAAGGGATGGTCATATCAGGTAACATGGAGAGGACCCACATCCAAACCATGTAGACTCTCCACCGGTGTCCCCGGGACTCAATATTAGGCCCTTTTCTATTCTCCTTGCATACTCGTTCTCTTGGAGATGTAATATCTTCTGATGGCTTCTCCTACCCCTGCTAACACCCAATTATATCTTTCTTTTCCACCCTCCGACACGCAGGTCTCCAGTCGTATCTTAGCATGCTTGACTGACATTGCATCATGGATGAAAGCCCACCAGTCAACCCCAGTAAAACAGAGCTTCTTTCTGTACATCCCAGGAACTCCCAGCCCTTACCATGATCTCGCAGTTCCCTTTGAGAACTTCGTGGTATCACCATCTGAAGCTGCTCATAGCCTGGGTATTGTTTGGACAACAAGTTGTCGTTCTAAACTCATGTTTCAAATCTGACCTGGTCTTGCAGATTTCTCCTTTGTAACATGCGAAGGATTTGGCCGTTTCTCTCACAGGAAGCTGCCCAGGTGCTTGTACAGTACTTTTGTGATCTCAAAGCTAGACTACTGCAACTCGCTACTTTCTGGTTTTACTTTAAGAGCAGCAGCACGACTGGTCTTCAGTCTTCCAAAGTTCACACGTTACTCCACTGCTTTACTTCCTTCATTGGCATCCAGTAGCTGCATGCATCAGATTTAAGACATTGTTGCTACAAAGCCAAAAATGGACTAGCCCCTCCATATATGATGTCAATGGTCAAAGCCCGATCCATACTGTTTGACTACTCTGAACCTCAAGTGCGGCTCGGCTTGAAATACCATGCTTCAAGTCTCATGGAAGACAAGCATGGAGACTATTCTCTGTCCTGCCTCCCAGATGGTGGAATGAACTTCCTTTAGCTGAGTCCGTTCCGGTCTTCAAAAGCAGACTGAAGACCCATCTATTTGTGGATTATTTAAATGACCACTGACCCTGCTCCTATGTTGACTAACTAAAACCCTAGTACTTATTGTAGAGTATTGTTTATTGCACTAATGTTGATTGCTCCTATGTTGACTAACTTATCTAGTACTTATTGTTTATTGCACTGATTGTTGCCTGAGAGAAAGCTTATGTATCTTGCACTTCTAGGCATCAGCATTGAGCCCTGTATTTCAACAGTATTATAGTTCAATGATATATTGAACTCTAACCTACTGAACTGGCTAGGATGTATTCTATGAGTAAATGACAAAGCACTTCTTATAAGTCACTCTGGATAAGAGCGTCTGCTAAATGCCGTAAACGTAAATGTAATTTTTAAAATACATCTTTTTAAAAGGGTCCTGCCCCCTCGTGGGGCTCGAAGAAATTGCAGTGAGTGCACGGTGAAAGAAAATTGCAAAAAGTAAATATTTTAATGATTGTCATATAAGTGTTATTTTCATAATATGATATTTTATTTGTTTCACAATCTACTGGTGATAGCTAAAAATTTACCAAACTGACTACTTTCAAAGACCATATATTCAACTAGCATTATTGTGAGTTACTGGGAGTTACTGGGAGTGTGTCTGACCTGGCGGTTGCTTCTGAAGTTGGGATGGGTGGATTTGGGTTGGGCAAGCTGGAGAAGACGTGGAGAGATGACCGCATTCAGTGCACTGAAGCTAATGTGCCATACAGGACAACTGTATTCACACCACTCTGAGTGAGGAGGGCTGGTCTTACACACACACACACACACACACACACACACACACAACGAGAAAGTTATAACGATACCACACAAGTGAGAAGGGCTGACCACACAAGCCCACACCCACCCCCAACCCCACATCCAAAAAACAAACTTAGTCTTACCAGTCTGAGTAAGAAGGGTTAGTCTCTCTCGGACAAATTACACTCTCAATGGAAATTATCTACAAGAAATGTTTTAGCCTTAATCTGTGTAAAACAAACTCATACATAGAATTCAACCAAACACACTTTTTGAGACTTTCATAAAAGGCAGTGCTCTATGTTCAGTTAGTCTTAACTGTATCTGGTCTGAAACAAATATCTACAAATCCAGAAATCCATCCTATTTCCTGCACATGCGTTTTCTACTAAACAATGTTACATATCGGAAACCTCAGACAGATCAGAGGAATACCATTCTGCTACTACTGCGGATGTTTGGACTTCTGCCTACAGAGCATTTGTAATGAAGTGTACAGAAAATAGCTACCTCATGTCTCCATCAGAGATGTGTCTCAAGAAAGTCTGTGAAAGTGGGTTTATGTAATTTTATTTTAAAAACTTTCAGGGGTCTCTTATTAATGGTAGCTATTAATAAGAGATCCAGCAGATCTGTGCCACACAGAGACCTTTTGTCTCACAACTTTTCTCTCCCACCATCCCAGGGCCTCACTTGTTCAATCTCCTCTCTCTCCTTCTTTTTGCTTGTGTGGACTCTAATTTTAGCTCGTTATGGCTCATGGGGTCTCTGTTGACTACTGGTTGTGCTCCTTAATGTGTAGTGTGCTGCTTCCTGTGCAATCATTTACCTCACTTCCTGGAAGCTCCTGGACCGGGACCTTGGGGTGGCCAGGCGGACGACATGTTCATACTGTGCTACACAAGACAAAGGATGGCTCTTCCTCACCCTCCTGTCTTCCTCCTCCTCCCTACTGGATAATAGGAGGAAGTTTAGGTCTGTGACAAAATCCACCATTTCAAATGCTAACAACAGGAAAAGGATCGCAAGGTAAATGTTGGGGAAAAAACAGCCTCAGGTGTGGAGACAATTTCAACAAACTCATCAGCATAACTACTCATGTCAGGCATTTATAAACTCCAAGTCCAGAAGTGCCTGGAGCCAGTAGTCTGGACAAAGAACAGTGTGAAAGACAAAATGAAGTTTCCTTATTAACTTATGAGGATTTACTGCACATGCGATGCAGGAGTGGGCACACTGCTCTCCTGTAGTCCAGCAGTGGTACAGGTAGCTGAAACTGCCTGAAACTTCCATTTAAAGAACACAAGTCTCTTCTTCCAGTTCATCAATTACATCACAAATACGGTAAAGAGAGTGAGTTAGTGTGTGAGGAGCGTTGTGTGGTGGTGGTGTTTTGGGTTGGGGTTTTTTTAGTAATCAGAATTTATCATTAATACTGTAAAAACAGAATATTACATTATCATCATCATCCTTATTATTTACAAATGTATAAGATGTTGACAAGGTTAAAAATGATTAAACTGAGAAGTTGCATTGCTTTCCTACAGTAGTTTATTCTGGAGGTTACTTTCCATAATGATGACAAAAAGCCATGGGGTCCAATAACCAACCATTGGTCTCGCTATGACATCTCTACAAAATGGTGTATGGCCTGATAGCAAGCCTGCTAAAGCTTTTCTTGAAGTCACCGATTCTTTCGGTGACAAGGGGGTAGCGATTAACACACAGTGTGTGTTTATACAACATAGCAAAACGGCAAAAGGGTGAAGTCACTGAGGTGTTTCATGTTTTTACACCCTCTGGTAAAAGTGGCTTGGTCCCATACATCCAGCTGAGTGGTGTAGGCCATGCTAGATGATCAGATTTTGGGTTTCTGAGATCAGTAAAACAGTAATATGAGACTTGCAAAAGAAACAAACATTGTGCTGAACTTGTAAAGCAAAACTTACCAAACTCTATACAATACCTATTAGCTAATAACAATAATGGTCTCTTTAGAAACAGTTTGTAGTAATGAGCCCTACCATAGCTGTTCTTGGTGGAAAGCAAAGAAGTCTTTCTTGTGTTGTGCAAGAGCCTGAAGCCTTGGTGTTGGAACGGCTTCTAAGGCTGCTTAGGTCACTGGCCATATGGGCTCCTGGTTGCCCCATGTCAGCTTCCTCCTGCAGGGAACACACCCACGATGGAAAGGGTACAATACCCTGAGCTGCAGGGTATTCTGTACATATGCCTTTTTTCCAGTCAATTTGTAAGAAAGGGAATAAATAAATAAATAAATAAATATTATATATATATATATATATATATATATATATATATATATATATATATATATATATATATATATATATATATGAAAATTCCCCATTGGAGGATGTTATGATCCGTGGAATTTCTGGATTTACACATGGTTTTGTGTCAAGGACAGAGTATGAGGTTCACTGCCCCAAGAGTACGGCACACCTCCAGACAAGTTTAGGGTGTTCAATGGTAAAAATAAAGAAAAAGGAAAATAAATAACTTTTAATGTAAACAGCAATTCAGTGGGACTCTAATAACATCTGTTGCAAAAAGCAATATATAAATAAATTTTATTAATACTCCTCAGGCAATAATCAACAGTCCTATTAATTAACATTGAACTAGGCTTCAGCACCAGGCTGAAATAAAACTGGATGCTACTCAGTCAGCAGACAATCATGAATTGAGTAAAGCTGCCATCTCCCCCATCTTCACCCCCATAAATACAGGGAGCCCTACCCTGGGCTAAACCAATATCTCAGGCAGGTGACTCTACAGAAGAGCAACAAAATTGATCTCACCCCTGTGCACAGTTCAATGGCCACTACATCTATACATTTACCAGTAAATCTGAACATTTATTGACTGCTTTTTTCTCTATAGGTATTCTTCTTTGGCAGCTCCCCCTACCCTCGTATAAACAAATACAACACACTCATGGGGACATTAAAGGACTGCTGCAAGTTGGAATGCTACTACACAAGCAACCAGAGTGTGGGAGGGTATATGCAGAGCATGTGGGAACTATTGATTGTTTGACACCCAACACCTAGACTAACACTGAAACATCTAGCAGCTCAGTATTCTGACTTCCACAACTGGCAACTGCAGTCAAGTAGAGATCAACAAAGTACAACACAAATGCTATGGCAAGGGGGAGCCAGCACAAAAGGACAGAAGGTAGACATCTCCTCCACACCCTAAAATTGCGAACAAAGACCCAATGAGACACAAACAGCAACAGTGATACTTGAGATTCTTGGCTACAAGATGTTCATCATCAGGGAACAGTATCCTCTGAGGAGAAGGAGGTTGGAAGCCAGGATAAAGGCAATATGGAGAGAAGTCAGCCAGCTATCAGAACTGCAGAGTGTGATGAAAGTACCTGAGGTCTTGGAGACTACCAAGCAAAGATTAACAACTCTGGCTGTTATACAGTAATGACATTGGAATGTCCTTTGGAATGCATAAGTGTGGTCGGGTGGTTACAAGGAAAGGAAAGGTAACCAGAACTGACGGGATCGTACTACCGGAAGGTAACATAGCAGACGTTGAGGACAGCTAGACGTACCTTGGATTCCCTCAGAAAAATGGAAATTAAGAAGAGGCCACAAGAAAAGCAGCCACAGCCAAAGAGAGTGAGGCAAATCCTGAGAAATCAGCTGAATGGGATGAACAAGATCCGGGCTAACAACACTTACACTTTGCCAGTCATCAGATATCCCACTGATGTAATAAGATAGCCTAAGTAGGAGATAGAAGTCACTGACATCAAGACAAGGAAAGTTTCCACAATGCATGGAGGGTTTCATCCCAAATCCAGCACTCTGAGACTGTACACTAAGTGGAAGGAAGGTGACCAAGAACTAATGAGCATCAGGATTAAACGACAGCATTGAAGCACTAATCATGGCAGCACAGGAACAAGCTCTGAATACGAGATCAATAGAGGCAGGACCCCAGATGCAGGCTATGTAAAGATGTCCCTGAGACAATCCAGCATATAACTGCAGTATGCAAGATTCTACCAGGCAGGGCATACATGTAACGCAATAACTAAGTGGCTGGTATAGTTTACAGAAACATATGTGTTGAGTACCGGCTGGAGGTTCTAGGGTCAGAGTGGAACACACCCCCAGAGGTTGTGGAGAATGACCGTGCTAAGATCTGGTGGAACAAAATGGTAATGGATAACAAACTGGACATAGTTGTGATGGACAAACAGCAGAAGATGGCCGTAGTGATAGATGTGGCAATACCAAGCGATAAAAACCTCAGTAACAAGAAAGAAGAAAAGGTCAATAAATACCAAGGGCTGAAAGAAGAGCTAGAAGAGATGTGGAAGGTGAAGGCAAGAGTTGTTACAGTGGTAACTGTAGTACTAATGGCCATGACTCCCATAACTGGGAGAATGGCTCCAGCAGATCCCTGGAAAAACATCTGAGATCTCAGTCCAGAAGAGTGCAGTCCTAGGAACAGCTAAGATACTATGCAGGACCCTCAAGCTGCCAAGCTACATCCCAAGATATCTATATTTATGCACCTGAACATATGTTTGCTGTATTCATAGGTTTGCATAAACAATAATGCAAGTGCATAATTGCATTTAGTATAAATGTTTCTGTGAAGCATCCAACTAACAGAGCTTAAACTCAGAACAGCCCTACGTGCACACAAAATAACATGAAGGTGACAGGTAGGGCCTTACCCAGGTGTTGTGACCCACATCGATTTAGATTCTTTATGTTGAGCAAGCTGTAAGATTCTAAGGGGAGCCACAAATAACTTTATCAAAACAAATGTAACAAGATCTAAACAAAACATGCAACATGAATATGTTGAGATTTTTATGTTAATACCTTACCTGTTAGATGGGTTTGAGTTGAACTCTCAGAACAAATAATAAAAAAAAAAGATATAAGATCCAATAACACTTAAACGCTATTATGAAATCAAATGTCATTACATATCACTGCATAAAGATAATTTTATATATATAATAAAAACAATTACTTGTTTTCAGAGACACCATGGTGCACAGGTGAAGACCCCCACTCCAGCTAATGGAACTTTGCAGTAGAGCTCTGCTTGTCACAACAGAGGCCCTGCTGTTTCCACAGCAGCTGTTGCCTCAGCAACAAGTGTCACACAGCTCTCTATAGCAAGGAGAGCTGACCCTGGACTCTGTAGGCTGCAGCGAAGCTATAAAGCAATTTTATCCTCAACCCAATACATGCGTCACAGCACTGCAGTAGGAAACCTGAGCCAATGAGGAACAGGCACAAAGACATCAGAAGAAGTGTTTTAAAGTATAGATATTATTTTTTTAAAGCAGTTCTTAACAGGTAACATAATTAAATTGTTGTAACATTTTATTGGTTAGTAAAATACCACAGCTTTATGTTCATTTGATGTAATTCAAACAGATTTATTGCTTTCAAAAGCTAGCTGGAGGTAAAGTGAGATGCAAAATAAAATACTTTTAAAATACATCTCTGAGACATTAAGTCTACGTAACAGTAGCACCCACATAATATACAGATCGAGACCGAGACCTACAATTTTAGGGCAGCTTTACATAGGACAGTTTTCTCTTACACAAAACATACACACAAATCGATTCCCAAATACACACAACTACAGTATAACAGAGAAGTTAACAAAAAACACTCAGCCAGCATATTTTCCAATGTTCAATGTCCTTTGAAAAACAAATTCATTTGCCCCTTCTCACTTTGGAGATAAAACAATCACAGAGTGTTTTCCTTTTAAGCTTTTTCTTGTATAAAGCCCCCCATTTATAAAGTACTATTTCTACAAAAAACTAATTTTTTAAAAATCACAATCCGATAAAAATCCTTTTTCCCAAGCAACAGGTATTTCTGCTAAAGTAACAAGAAATTCTTTGGTGACAAAAGGGCCCTGATAAATTTAGATAATTTGATTTTAAAGAAAAAAATGGATATGCAATCAACCAAGCTTATCGTGGTGTTCAAATTTTTTTTTTTTTAATTTTAAAAAGAAAAAAGTGTGTGTGCGCACACATGTGAGTAAGTGCTCTCCTTCACCCACTGTTGGTGTTTTTTAAAACATTTATTTAGATAATATTCAGATAGAAGTAACCAATCAACTTAATCTGTGATAAACTTATCAGGCTGGCAATTACAGACAATTAGGTGGCACATTGTTGTTATAAGTGGTTATTTTTCATCAACTCTAGTATGAGCTCATGAGCATCCTGGATGCTGCCGTTGTTCTCGGTCCTGCCCTTCTTCACTTGCGTCACCAAAACATAGAGCTTCCGACCATCACCCACAGAGTCCAGTGCCAACGCTTCATAAAGGTCTGCCACTCCACAAGCCCCAGAAAGGTCCTAGGAAGGAGCGGGAGAAAGAGAGAGACAGAATACAGGAGAACAAGTTGGGGAAACAAGAACGAAGGAGGGAGCGAGAGCAGGGAAGGAATGGTAGAGAAACCACAGTTAAAGAGAGAGGGAGAATAAATGTCATGCACTTTATAAGGACCTGACACAGCAGGAGAGGATTGGCTGTGGTATAACGGCATCTGTGACCTGCCACATAGTCACTTGTGTCATCCTCCTGTGCATAAGCTGCACTACTCTGAAGGCTTTAAAAGAGCCTATAAAAAACACTGGACTCCTGCACAATGATGAGCTGTGATGAGCTGTGCAAATATGCCAGCCAAACTTGGGCACTGATCAGGACACATTACAAGCTAGCTCACCTGTTTGTTGGCTAGCACGACCAGCGGCAGGTAGGGGTCAGCAGCCAGTAGCTGGTGAAGGTGGGTTTTAGCCAGGGGGAATCGAGCGGTGTCGGCCGAGTCCACCACGAACACCAGCACTCGAGCCTTTTTCAGGTACATCTGCCAGTATTCTCGAAGCTTCTCCCTGCCTCCAACTACACACACCACCCACAAATATAAGGGGGACATTGCAGGATTAACTAATTAACTACAACAAATCTACAGAAAACATCATGATGTTACCAGGAATTTGGCCTCTTACCAACAATTCGATAATTTGTTTTTGTAATATGGCATAACTAAGTAACAGGACAATATATGGGACTGTGTGTTAGAGTGTATTTTCAATAATAACCACATGATACAGTAGTTCTAAATAATTGTTTCTCACTCCTGGGGCTGGGGTTCCCCTGGACTACACATTTTAGCATTTTCCTCTGCTCCTAACACACCTGACTCAACTCATCAGTTCAGTCCTCATCACAAATTTAAAATGAGCGGCAGTCTCCTAGAGTAATGATGTCAGACTGAGTGTAGGTGTTAGCAAGCAGTTCTATGTACTCTCAAGGAACTCGACTTGTAGTCCCTCTCTGTTGATGGAGATAGCGTTGAATCCCTGTGTGGGTGTGACATCCTGTTCCAGGTTACCAGTTGTAAAGCAGTGCAGAATGCTCGTCTTTCCTGCCCCTTCCAGACCCAGCACTAGTACCTGAGTACCACTCACCTGTGGCTGCTTAAAAAAAACACACACACACACACACACACACATATATATATTAGCAAACACCAAATGCATCATTACAAAAATAAATAAAATAAAAATGTAACAACCATGAAGGCACGTAAAGGTCACTTCTTCACAAACGAACTTCAACAAAATAAATGATAAAAATCAGTCATACCAAGCCTCCCATTTATTTAATAAACACATATAGGGTATATTAAGAGGACAAAGACGACCACTGGAATAATGAATTCCATGTAACTTGTTCACAGTAAGGTCATGCCATCACCATGGTGACAGATAGCATTACTTAGCTGGCTAGTTATCTAGTGGGCCAAGATAACCTCCGTCATCAAACAGTAGCTAGAATTAGAAGCTGTGAATTAGAAACCTTTAGCCTACATTAACTGCCTATGTTATCTAATGACAACAAATACTTCGAAAGTGTAGCTATAGATTTTAATTTGTTGCTAGCATAATTGTTTTAGGGTCCAGTGGTAACTTTACTGATAGCTTATTAGCTAGCGTTAGCGTAACCAACTAGCCAATTAACACAGGTTAAAGTAACAAGCACTCATAATAATTCTAGAAAAAATATCTAACTAGCTAACTATTATGGTCGCTGTGTTGACATTTCTTGGCTAGTTTGTAAAGACTTTGCAACCAGCCAGTCAGTTAGCTAAGCTAGCGAGCTACATGATGGCTAAAGCTAGCTACCTTACACATGAACATGTATTGAAAAACAAACCTCAGATACCACCGGAGCTTGTCGGATGGTTTCAGTTCTTATTTCTTCCTTCACTGAAATTTCATATTTCGCAGCATCTAAAGGCTGTTTTATTTTCTTTGGTTCTTGTCCTTTCTTGGCATGTGCGGATTTCCAGATGGTATACGCGACGACTCCCGTTAGTGCCACACCAGTCCCAACTAACCCAAATTCTCGTAAACTGGGCATATTTCTTGCCCGATGGCGACGGTCTCCCAAAATGTGGTTAACAGTTTTCACACTGACATGACATGGAAGCTTTCGTTCGATTTGTGAACTGGGCCACAATTGCCTAGCCTTGATGGACAGCGAGTGTAGCCGGATGGAGTCGGGGGAGGAGTTGAGAAACGATCAGCCAAACTGGAGTTTTGCTTATAATGTCCGCCGCCCAGGAGAGACCCCAAAACTGTACAAAACACACAATAATCATGTCTATAGTCCAAAATGTATGGGGGCGAATGGAGCTGAACGGCTAAAGACGAAAAAAAAAAAAAAATCTCATCACTTCCGTTTAATTTTGGAAACTACAAGTAAACCAGATGCAGATATTGGCCTGTGTATACTCATCACTGCACTTTAGCACCTCCTGGAGTCTCTACAAACCTTTAGTCAAAAGCTGTACTGGAATACATAGGACGCTTGACTAAATCAGGTTCACACAGCATCAAACAGTCCGTAGTTGTCTCAGTAATGTAGCTGAATATGTTTTTGTAAAAAAGTTGTATTTAGATTTTTAGGGGAAATCAAGGTTCTATGATGATTACTATTTTTAAAACTCGAAATATAGCTAAAGTAGTGCTGCCTAAACCCAATCTATGTATCTGTGTAGCTGTTATATATTTTAACAAACCAAGTTAAACAAATATCAAATTTTACTTCAAGAAAATCAATGTATTTATTAAGACTTTACATGGGAGTTCTTCCTACCATATTTCCTCTCAGAATCTTTTATGAAGTAAAACATCCAAAGTACCCACCTTTTTAGACTTTTAATTGAGCTTGATCCAGGCATGTAAAAAATAAATATACTTAGAATTCACATCAATAGCCTGTTTTTGAGCTGACAAAGTTGTTTGTCAAACACACATTTATCAGACAAGGCTTAAAAACTGAAAAAGAGAAACTAATGAACGGTCAGGTAGGGCTTGGTTAAAAATGAAACAAGAAAGAAAAAGTTTAAAAAAGAAACACAAAACAGCTGATTCTGAAAAACAAAAACATTCAGACCATGTCATGCTCATGTGATTTTTCACAGGGAGTTCTGATTATATAGTGTGACTGAACAGTGGACTCAATGGTTAAAAACGACAAAAAAAAGGGTCATATTTCTATGTTTATTAATTCAATTTTTTAATGTACAATTCCTTTCTTACCTCTCCAGTCATTCACATTTCCCCTCCTCCAATTTCTATTCGCGTAATTTGAAGGACTAGATGCATTTATGTTACAGCAAGCCCATCATCCAGCCCAATAGGGGTGCTGTGGCATCACTCCACTCATCCAGCACTTGAAAATCTCCAAATGTATGGTTAACATGAGGAAGTCGTTGGACAATGCCTCTGGGCTTCACCTCATCTGTCCATCATTCTACCATCCACCCTTTCCTCCTTTCTTCTTTTTCTGTGGGGGCTTTTTGCGAGCTGCTGCGGGAGCCGCAGGCTTTTGTTGCCGTGGCGGCACCACGTTGGTGGCGGAGCCAGTGCCGGAGCCTGGTCGTGGGGAGGTGGGGGGGCTGCTGGCCATCTTGCTAGCATCGCTGTATCCCAGAGAAACAGCAGAGAAACACTCAGTCAGCGCACACGGGCCATCGGGCGTGCATAGTCAGCCAATTAACTTCAACTATTACATTAAATTAAGTTTTATCTATTAAATATTCAACCTTGAACAGCTTTACTAGATCTACAAATTGCTCACTCTTCCTATGACCATTTTCTAAGGGTGTTCATTAAATAAACAAACAAAAAACTACCCATTACCATTACATGAAATTCATAGTTTATCAAACTATTATAGCTGGTTTGCGAAGAGGTACTTGCATTCTAGATGTTAAAAGTTTATTCTACTTAGAATTTTCAACTTATTAAACCTGCAAAACCCTTAGAATTACATCTACAGAAATTTCAGCAACTCCTCAATTCTAATTCTGGATCATTCAACAATTAAACAATTTAGATATTAAAATTTGACTCAATTCACCACTTTAGAATTCTAGCCATAACTTGGTTTTGTCTCCCCCTGCTGGTCATTGTATATAAACTCACAGTTCTGCAGCCGCTCCTGATGTTGCTCCTTGAGTTCCTCGGCCCACCTGCTCCTTCTTCTTGCCCTTTTTCCTGCCGCGATAATATGAGCGCTCCCGCATTGGCAGCCAGCGCTCAGGGTCAGGAGTCGATTTAGGGTCATAGTTCTTGGGCATTTTACCTGTGGTAGCAGGTGTTACAACACCCAATTCAATACAATGCTGCAACATTGTTGATAGGTGTTCTAAATGAATGAACAAATTAATGAATAAACAAAGTTGATATAAACATACCCTTTTTCTTTTTCTTCTTCTTTTTTACATCACCTTGCCTAAGCAAATATACATATTAAAATACAGGGTTCTTATATAATTACTTAAAAGATATATTACAGTAATAATACTCATTCATACTTTTTGACAGCATTTTTTAAAAGCCCACCCCATTCCCTAAAGAGAAAGAAGGTACCCCTGGTCCTTGGCCAGAGTTTCCCCTGACACTTTGGTAGCTCTCTTCCTGATGTAAGTGGCATCGTGGGAGTTTTCCAGCTCGTCTACGTCTATGTTAAAGGACATCGTGTCCGGGGAGGGGAGGTGCTTGCTTAGCCTAAGAGAGCTAGCTCAGGAAAAGTCCATTCCACTTTTAAACACAAGACACACATTTCAAATAGAAAACACATGCTAACAGAAGGCTAATTCAGGTTCTTAAATATAATAGTTTAAAGGTAGCAAAACACACACACACACCCACACCCACACCCACACACCCACCCACCCACCCTGGGCTGACTAAAGTTTGATTATAAACACAAGAAACACACACACGCATAAACAACAACTAAATCTAACAGCTCTACATATGGACAGCATTCTAAAATTATGCCTGAGACTGTAACTGAGTGGGATTCTATTGCAGAAGGTTCAGAAAAATAATAATAACTAGCCTGGTACTTTCAATCACAGAGAAATACTCCTAATTCTGCCCACACTTAAATGTTTTTCTTCTGATTCTGTCCACGCTTAAATGTTTACCCTTTCATTCTGTCCACATTTAAACATTTTCCCCCACTCTACTGAACCTGAATAATCTGAAGGATATGTTGACAAAGTACAGTGGCTAACAGAGACATCTACCCTTGGGAAACATTTAAAGGTGCCATAGAATAGCAAACTGAGTTTACTTTGGTATATCTGCAGAAGTGGAGAATAGTACATGGAACTGACATAACGTGAATGTCAAACAATACCGTCACCTCCTTCAACTGCAAATCCCACATAAGCAAAGAGCAGTGATACAGTGTAATGAAGGCTGAAGGCAGCCACCCTACCTGGGACTTGGACACTGGGCTGACGGGAGGTAAATGTGAGCTCTGACCACCATACCCAAGAGCCAGCTCTCTAGCAAAATCTTAGACTGTTACATAACAATTTTGACTGATTAATATTTAATTTCCCAAAATTTGCATAGACCAGCCCACATTCTAGCGCAGGCCTGCACAGCCAAAAGGTCAAAAGTTCTGCCGGCGAAAGATAAAAACAATGATCACAGAACAACAAGAACTGCAGACTATGTACAGAAAAATACCAACGCAGGCTGTGAAGGTGATGTCGGCACTCTTCATTCCCTTCCATGGACAATATCAAGAAGGCTTTCCTCAGCATTTGACAGGCATCACAAGCCTGACTGCAACCTGTAAGTGGTTTGTAATTTTATCCACTTTTGGTCAGCTGAAGTCATATCTTAAACTGAAAGTTTCAGTGAGCTAACAACTTTGATTTGTTTGTGTTGTCAAGCTCAAAAGAAAATAGCTAGTATAGGTAATGTTATCTACTAGCAAGCTCCAATTAACCAACATATCTCACTAAATACTATGACCATCTACCTTACAAGGAGGTTAATTTTCTTTTCCTTCCTGTGTCCCATTCAAAGAAATAGCCTGTGTTGTTATATAAATCTATAATATTAAAATGCATTTGTTAATCCCTTTGTCAGGTACATTTGTAATTCATATTTCATCAATAAGATATAACTCAGAACCTGACTAGTTTGGTTGCTTATAGATAACCACTATATACCTAACTCATTCCTTCTAGCTAATGTTAGCTTCTCGACAACTGAAATGGAAATGGTTGTCAAATGTGGAAATGTTTGACAAAACATCTAGCCAATCTGTTAAAATCAGTTTGTTTGAAAACTGAAGTATGACATCTTTGCACATCTGTATTTGTAAGCTCCTGCTTACAAATGAAGGTTTCCTAGCCAATTTATATTTGACAAATGTCTGTTGGAGTCTTCACAGTGCTTATCTGTAAGCCATCCAATGACAGCAGAGCTCAAATTATTCATGAGCCCACAAAAAAAGGGAAAACAACTTGTTTCATTCTAGGGCCAAATCAGGTGTTTTTCACCCAAACCAGTCGCAAACCTGCTAAATAGACATCAGAGAACAATTGAAAATACTGAATAAATTCATTCTAGGGCACCTTTAAGTGACTTGACTAGCAAGCATAACATTACCTTGTGGAATACGGCCTTAAATTACCATCTTAAACAATGCCGGTGGTGTGTGTATGTGGATATCAGTGCATGCAATAATGTATGTGTATTAAAGTAGTGTGTAAGGAGGCAATGTTGCATGAGTGTGTGCATGTGAGTGTGTTTAGAACATGCAAGGATACGCCTTGGCCTTGTCCTGGTCCACAAGTGAGTATGCAGAGATGAGCTGTGCCAACGTGTGAACGTCCTTCCGGTTCTGCTTCCACAGCTGCTCCAGGTCAGTGAGGGCCTCCTTCTTCCTGCCATAGCGAAGCTTAAAATCTGCAGCCTCACGTACGAGGGCAAGGTGGGTCACACTGCCAGGCTGAGACGGCAGCAAGACAAGACAGGAGATATGTGAGACAGGGAAAAACACATACCAGTAATAAACTGAGTTTAGATTAGATTTGTCAGTACAATTAATGGCTCTGATATAAAAGCCCTCTCCGTGATCATCAAGAAAACGTCTTGGCTAGGGCCTCACCTGCTCTGACTGGTAATAGTGGATAGCTTGGCTGAACACATCAATTGCACTATCAATGTCTTCTTCATGTGTGTACATCATCACCAGGGCAGAAACCTTTCATAAACAAAACTAAAGTTAGTAATAACAGCACATAACCCAACACATGTAATGGCCTTAGGCAAGCTTACTCTCATCAGGCACCGGTAACAGCAAAGTACAAAGATCTTTGGAAAAAGAATGAAGGAAATCTTACCATTCCTTGTTTGTGCTTAAAATCTTCTATGGACCTCAAAATGTCACATGCTTTAGTCACATGACCTACAAGGAGAAAAAAACAGACTGCTGTAAATTTAGTGGACTCTAGTTGTGTGTGTGTGAGTAAGTGTGTGTGCATGAAAAAAAAACAAAAAAACAAGACCTTGAGTCAGATAAAGTTGTGCCATGGTCAGTTTGATTCCAGATGCACTCTCTGGGTGGTGTTCTGAAAAGCGCTACAAATACAACAGACAATCTGTCATTATATCACAGGGAAATACTGAGACGAAGATAATAAAAGAAAAAGACAGGGACAGAACGCCAGAAAGTGGGGGAGAGAGACAAAGAGATAGAGAAAAGAGAGAGAGAGAGAGAGATAGAGATTATGATAAAATGTTAGTCAGTCAATTCCGATATACAAGCACACAACACTCAAACGTACGCTTTCTCCCTCTCCCTCTTGGCTGGCAGGCTTTCTCCCTTTTCCCCCCCCTCCTTTTTCATTTTGTTTTTTTTTTTACTTAGTTTTGTGTTATTTGTAGGTTGGTTTTGGTTTGCTTTTTAGGGAGCTACTGGAATTTTTTTGGGTTGTCGTTTTGTGCAGAGGTTTTGTTTTGCTTTGTGAAAGTGTGGTTGGCGTCTCTTCCTGGGCGCCATGGTGAACCGGGGCAGAATGGCTTTCAAGCAGCTGAACCGATGACATGCAGTGAAAGTGGCTGCAGGTGTAAACGTTTTAATAGAGGAGTGCATTCTGGCTGTAGTGGACGTGGTGGGGCACGACAGTATCTTATTTGTGTCCAGAATGAGTAGTTCGATTGTTTTGTTTTGGAATAGCGTTGATAAAGTTTAAGATGCGAGTGGTGTCATTATTAATGATAGCTTCTTTAGTGCTCTCCCCCTTGTTTAACCCCGGCTAAGCGAGTCAAGTACCACCGTTTATAAAAGACGATGTTCTAGCTTTGGCCAACCAATGTCTCCAATTTAAAAAAATTCCACTCGGATGTCAGTTACCACTATTAAAACATGTCGTGTCTTTTAGGAGGCCCGTAGTTATGATTTTGAAAGAACACAACTGATCTCAATGTCTCATTTAAATTCAAAATTGATCATTTTAAATTATATGGTCTTTGCTACAATGGAAACATTGAAGTGCTTTGGGTGTGGAGGGGAAGGCCTTCTTGTATGATCCTGTCCAGAAAAGGCGGATAATGTCACCTCCACGTACGGACAGCTTGAGTAAATCAATTTTGGAGGTTGGAGATGAGCAGGATGGGAGAATCGTGCAAGGTCCTGATGACAGTTTGAAAATCATGGTGGATAAACACAACTTAGGAGGTAAGGAAAGCGAAGATGGGTGCAATAGGGAAGACTTCGGTCAGTCTAGGAATGATACAAGCGGAACAGAACTGGGACTAGGCACAGAAGGGATTATTGGTGATGGTTAGTCTAGAGGTGTCACTTGTGCAACAGTGGGAGTAGTTAAATCGGGGTCTGAGGGCGTGGATGATATGTTGGCTGATTCAGTTAGCTCCAGTGATAAAGTTCCAGTTACCAAAAGGAAGAAGGTCTGTGTCAGTCAGCATAAAACACAGAGTGCTAGGAGACTCATGGGAGTGGGCGAACAGTTGTGACGAAGTGTCTACTGAATATGCTGAAAATGATCCGTCTGATTCAAACATTTCCTTATATTCGTAGCCCTGTGGTCTTTGAGAAATGTATACTTTAAAAATGATCAGAACATTCTTGGAAAATACAAAACATGCAAAAGGGTACAGGTGGAAGAGCACTTTCCAGATCGGGCGGGTTTTATACAGTCTTTGCAGTATTTGGGCTAGATTTAGTTTTCATTTTCAACATAAGGGTCTGCAGTCTGGCTACAATTAATATTAATGGGGCCAGACAAACAACACAGTTTTTTCAGTTAAAAATTTAAAGTAATTAGTTTTTGTTCGAGAAACTCAATGACAGGCAGAATGAAGCAGACTGGTTGAGAGAGTGGGATGGTAAAGGGTAACTCCTTCCTTAGTCACAACAGCACCATGTCTGGGAGCGTGGCTGTGCTCTTTCCCAGGAGTTGGGTTCCTCAGTCATTTGTAGTGGAGGATATACTAGGGGAACAATTACTAAAGATTTGAGCTGTTTTTGAACATTGTGCTTTTGTATTTGGATGTTTATATACACCACTAGTCGGAAATGAGAGAATGTCTATTCTGCATGCACTGTGTTGACCAGTTGTAATGTTGATGACTAGTTTGTTTTATCTGGAGATTTTTATTGTACAGAATCGAACAGATAGGAATCATTTAGAACCTCATGTCGCCTCTTGTAAGATTGAGTTGATTAAAAAACTAACTCTGACATTTGGAGGCATTTTAACAGTCAACAGAGACAGTACACTGACACATGCAAGACTGAATTCCATTTTCTTTTAGCAAAGCTGGACAGAATTCATGGTTTTAAACGCCATCTTAATGCATTTCAGAGCTACCAGATTTCACCGATTGCACTGTCTGCTCATGGCATGGCCAAGTGTGTAATGGGGTAATCCATAATCAAGCCCAGGATGTCATATTGGCACTTTAATAGATTATGCATACTTTTGGAAAGTATATGTTGCTTTTTTGGGTGAGTTCAGGGCAACTAAATCATCCTTTGAAACTTTACAACATTGGTGGGATCTTGACAAAGCTGAAATAAAGCAGTTGTGCCAGCAATACACTCACAGCATCACTAAGGACACGGCCAGATCCATAAAAAGCCTTGAGACAGAGAGAGTTGACATCCAGGAATGAACAGAGACCATGGGAAATGTAGAGCGTATTGAGGCTCTTAAAGTAAAAACAGTGGCACTAGCCAACCTGCATGGAGTAAAGGCACAGGAGGCCCTGGTCCGTTCTCACAGATGGACACTGCCATCTGTGTCCATTTGGTTTAGACCGTAAAAATGGTCAGAAGAGACGGTCACAAGAAGAGATGGTTTTTAGATGGTCTTCCGCACGTAGAAGAAGAGGCTGTCTTGAGGGGTCATTAGGGGTCACTGTCCCTGGTGGAGTTGCAGGATGCCCTTCAGTGCATGGAGGGTGGGAAAGCCCCAGGTACTGATGGACTGCCAGTGGGGTTTTACAAATCCTTCTGGTCTCGGAGCCATGAGGATGCGCTGGAGGTTATACACGATGGTCTTTTATGAACGTCAGAGTCTGCCATCAAGCTGCTGTAGGGCAGGTCTGACTTTGTTACCCAAGAAAGGAGATTTACAGGCATGGAGAATTTGGAGACCCGTTTCATTGTTCTGTTGTGATAAGTTTCTTTAAAAAGCCTTGGCCATTAGGCTAAAGAAGGTGATGGGCCAGGAGATTGATCCTGACCAGAGATGCTATGTGCCAGGGAGGTCAATGTTTGACAATATAACTAATTCGGCATCTTCTGGAAGTCTCAAGACTATTGAGTCTGGATACTGGACTGATTTCTTGGACCAGGAAAAGGCTTTTGACAGGGCTGAACATGAATATCTATGGAAGACTCTAGATGCCTTTAGCTGAAGCCCTGGCTTCACTGCCAATATTAGGGTTCTGTATTGTGATGCTGAAAGTTAACAGTGGTTTGAGTGCTCCTTTCAGGGTTCAGAGGGGGATTGGCAGGGCTGTACCCTATCCACAATGTTATATGCTTTAGCTATAGAACCCTTCTAACATGTGTTATGGAGAGTCATCCCTGGTTTTGCTTTACCATAATCTGATCTTGTCATTTTACATTTTATTTTTAAATTTTACTGTCTGCCTATGCTGATGTTATGCTTATCATAATGTGATGCTTAAAACCCAAGCTGATGTTGATAACCTACTCAGCACAGTGGAAAGGTTTAGTAAGACTTCCTCTGCTAAGGTAAACTGGAACAAAAGTGAGGCCTTGCTGGTAGGAAGCTGGCCAAATGGGACACCATGTTTACCACAGTGGTTGAGTTGGGTTAGGAAGTGTTTTAAATATTTGGGAGTCTTTCTGGGGCCCAGACAAACTGAAAAGAAAAACTGGGATGGACTGTTAAAGAAAGTTAAAGGTCGACTTGACAGATGGAACTGGATATGGTCTCAGCTGTCATATATAGGATGGGTTCTGATTTGTACCCTCAAACCATCATCCAGGTCTTCTGTCCAGCATCAAGGCGGTGTTAGAGGACTTTTTTTGGGACAAGTTACATTGGATCCCTCAGAGCATGTTGTTTCTATCTAAAGAAGATTGCAACCTTTCGTCTTCAGTTTTTGCAGGGACTTCCCACCGGGCCAGCAAACCTGGTGTGGATACCTTTAGGCCAACTGTCCCTGGGGGAAGGGTTCAATCCAGCATGGAGAGCGCTCTATAAACCACTTTTGACGAGGCCTTATGGTGATTTACAGTGGAAAATTGTACATGGCATAGTAGCGGTTAATGCTTTTGTTTAAATTTTAAACCCAGCTGAGAGTCCTGAGTGTCCGTATTGTGGCATGATGGAAACAGTTTCACTTTTTTATGGAACGTCTCAGGTTGATGTCTTTGTTTAGCCTCTTAGTAATTATTTTTGATAAGGTTGGTGTTTTTACATCAGCACTCTATTTCTGGGTATAATTACAAACAGAAGAAAGCACAATGGGGGAAACTATGATGGCTGTGTGAATCAGTAGGAAGTTACAATTACAATTCCATCAATTACAAGATGGAACTGTACATTCTGTACATACATATATACACTGTGTATATAAACATAATATACATATATTGTACACACATTGTTAATATATTTTTGTATATATATATATATATATATATATATATATATATATATATATATATATATATATATATATTTTTTTTTTTTTTTTTTTTTTTTTTCTCTATGCACCCCTGTTTTTCTTTTTCCTCAGTTTGGACAGAGCACTCTCAACCATTTCACTGTGCGTTATACTGTGTATGACTATATGTGACAAATAAACCAAACTTGAAACTTGAGAAGTGTTTGAGGGCCAGACTGACAGTAGTATTGTAAATGTGTTCAAAAGAGTTGCATAGTGTTAGATTAGTTTTATTAATGATCTACTTTTGAAAATATTTGGGGTTACAATGATGTTTTGTGCTCTGTAAAAGATGAGGGAGTTGTTTTTGATTTTTTGTGTTAAATTTTCTTTTTCCTTTTTGAAATTGAGAGAGAGCGAGAGATGCTTGGTGGCACCTGCAGTTGCTCCAAGGCCTTGCTGTGCTGTTTCTCTCTGCAGAGCTGGGCCACCTGGATGAGGACAGGTCGCGGGTGACTAGGGTTCTGTGCCTGCAAGCTCGATGATAACTTCCTGCACTGGTCAGCCTGTCAATGCACATGACAGCTCTCACAGTGGGTCCAATCAAGTGGAAGGCCTGCTGTGGCCAAAAAAACTAAAACAATCATGAAAACATAAAACGTTTTACATTTCTATAAGGAACTGATGGCCAATATAATGGAAACTACAAAAGGAAAGGACAGGGGGAAAAGGCATTTTATGGTATAAGGTCTGTATAATGACTAACATACATGATGCTGAGCAGGACGCAACAGTAGACTTATAGGGCTGTGTGTGCGCGCTTGTACCTGGTTTGTATACATTGCTAACAGAGCTTTGTTAAACTCGATGGCTTGCAGCTGCTTCTTGGCTAGTTTGTATTCTACTCCTTCAGCATTCATTAGTTTGACCTTCTTCTTGGAATCAAACACATTTTGGTCCTGCAGGATCAAAGAGCCAACACATGAACCGACAATACACACCACCCACATCCATACACACCTCTGTAACTATAGCTCAAGCACCCTAGAATTATTCTGCTGCTCGTTATGTCTCACCTTATTGATGGTGATGATGTTATTGGCAGTTACAGCAAGCAGACCCACATCAGATGGTCTGAGCAACAAACAGATTGAAACATTAATAAGACAGTCATGAAAAAACATTTTGAGGTAGACTTTTAAGTTTAAATGTCTATATTTGAAGCACGGGCTCTGTCCGTGTGTGTAGGAGCATGTATGTGTCCATACTTAAGTTTGACAACTTGGTTATAGAGGGCCAGTGCATCTTCTGTCCTGCCTTGAAGCTGCATAACGCAAGCCATCTGAGAATGGATCACAGCCAGCTCAGCATCGATATCCTCCTCAGTCACATCCTACACACACACACACACACACACACACACGGTTACAACCTTTTTACAACCATTTAAAACAAAGCAGACATATGCATACGCATGTACATAAATCTTATTTTCAGTAATTTTTTAAAATTCATTTTTATACAAATTTTCCAATACCTTTTTTTAAATTCATTTTTATACAATTTTACAATGCATCTCTTCCACCATTTCATTTACTTATTTTAGTTATAATGGTGTACGGTGCACAGAGCAGAGTAATAGCACGGTAACAGTCATAGCACAGTAACAGTAATAACAGTTTATAGTAATAGCAATATTTCTCAAAAAATGGGCTCTTGGTGAACTCACTGTGTCCTCAGACAAAGACCTCCTACAGAGCTCTGCAATAAGAAAGCCAGCAAATTAGAACCACAACAAAGAGAAACGATTCCAGATTCACATCCGAATGGATTTCATGAACACCACTCGACCAGTTATTAAAACAAATGGCCTTTATCCACAAAAGGGGAAAAGAAAAACATGCCCACAGTGCTTTAAAATAATGACCTCTTACCTTCAGCTTCCTGAAGTTTCTTCATGGCCTGAGTGAGCAACCCTCTACCAATCAGACCACAGGCAGCATTGTAGCACAACTCGTACGTGCTGTCAGTGAGGCCCAGGTCCTCCTGCAAACAATGACAAAGGGAGCAGCTCAGTAAGAGCGTGAACAACTCTTTGCAAAAGCGTAACCTTAACCACGCTAATTCAGCAGATGGTAAATCTAGTCCTGAATGCACTCCTCAGCAGTTTAGTGTTTTCCTGATTCAGTTCATGCAGTGTGTGATTATAGGAAATTGTGAACAGATCTGTGTCACACGAACCCTGCCTGAAAATTGCATGGGATGCATATGTGGGGCTTTCTCCATGCACTTAGTGCATGTGTGTAAATGGTATAGAGTTCTCCCACATGCTCTGTGTGCATCTGTGTTTTGACACACAGGTGGAGATCTCTCCCACATGCTCTGTATGAATTTGTGTTTTGACTCACAGGTGTAGAGTTCTCCCACATGCTCTGTGCAGCCAGCACCGCTGCCAGATTAGTCTTCCTTTCCTCCTCATACTCATCCTGGGAATTCCTGATCAGGTCCTTATACACAGTCTCACACTCACTGTACCGCTCCAGCCTATACAGCTATACACATATGAATCATAATTACATTGCCAAAAATGTATTAGATATTTTGCTCAAACTCTAAACAGAAAAAGACACACTCAGGAAGGAAAATAAAGACCTGGTAATGACCATTATAAGGACAGCTTATGTAGAAACAGTCTTATGCATTTGAAGCATTAAAGTGTGCAGAAGGTGCACCTGCACTAGTAGTTTTGTAGTGCAGAGAATATTTCAGTTTCACTGACACATGACCTCAACTTACCACTATTCCCAAATAACTTGTATAATTATTTAAAATCTGAATAATCAGTATAGGTTTGATAGTATGATAGGACTAATACTAAGTGCCTCTAACTTCTAAAGTCAGGGATAACATTCTCACCACTTGGCCATAGAGCTCTTTGAGTTTGTCTGTCTGTTCAGCAATTCCTTCAATGGTCTTCAGCGCACTCTCCACTCTGTTAAGCCGATATTCACAGTATGCCTTCTCAAACCCAATCATATCACTATGGACAGACAAAACAGCAAATCAACAGGTTTACACTTCCCCCAATGCTGCTAAATGGACTAGTTTTGGAGGACCCATGACTTTCCATATCACTCAACTCAGAATATGAATATGGAATGGCTTTCCAAGTAATGGCACACTAATAAATGTGCTTAGGTAGGAACAAGAATGAGTGACCGGTTTGTTGTGTGTTTATGTTTGTTTTGTGAGAGGGTCCATTCTAGAGGACAAATGACTATCTGTGGTCTATGCAGCATGTTCTGCTGGCACACACTGTGCTTTAATTTCTTTGCTGAATATGCAGTTTTCATCTTCTCAAATTCTTCATTTTTTATAAGCATTCTTTTTAGCAATGGTTCATAAAAATCTTTCATGATAACATGGATTTGTTGTTCCTTGTTTACTTTAGTCAAATTCCTAAATTTTCAGTCAGCGCCTTGTTTCAACATGATGGGTATTTTAACCAGCAATGCCATTAATTCATTACAACCAGTCGGGCGTGACTACATGAAATAAAACAGAGGAATAAAAAACACCACCGTAAATTTGTTACATTAAATGTCCCGACTCTTTTGACCGCACAAGCTCAGTGGAGCGCTGGTGTCGTTGCACGAACTCGTCCAGTGATTTAACGCCACAGTTCGAAAGCACGCGAAAAACACAACAAACAGCAGTGCATGTGTCATCCTGGACCAGAATTTATTAAAGAAACAGAAACAACAGGTACAAAAGAAGTCAATTTGCAGTGCTTAACCTTAATCCAAGTTAAACTACAGGGACATGAATAAAATCCAAGCTGTTAAAGCCGATGCTTACCTTGTGAGTGACCTGGTGTGAGTGTTTATGACATTCAGCGCTTCTTTGAACCCTCCGTTTTGAATAAGGCATACAATTTTACAACGCAGCGCTGTCACGTCGTCCTTATTTTCATGAAGAACTTTGAAAGAAACAGCATAAATTGTAAAACGCCTTCAAAACATCCTATCTGGCAATCTAGTATTTTTACCCTAAGTAAGAAGCATTAGGTGCGTCTGATAAACAATTTAATTTCGAAATAAATATGTCTTTAGAGAGTAGACAAAATTAACAGGAAAGCTAGCAGAAAATTAGTCTGGCTAGGTTAGTTAGGGATAACTATGATAGCCAGCTACCTCAATTGTTCAGGATGTTAAGCGCTAACCTATGTTAGCCGACTGGGGGCTTTTCACTCCAAACTATGATGGACACGTAATCATTAATTTTCTTACATTACAGACACTTATCTAGCTTATACATCCACTGATCGCTAAAACAACAGTTAACTTGGTTATTCATTTCAAGATGCTGTAAATTAAACAATTGCCAGATGACTAATAGCTTATAGAAAGCTAGCGAACGTGGTTTTTCACTCAGTACAAATGTCTAGGTAACGTTAGCTACTTAACGTTAGCTTAGCACGCTACCGGCCCTAACGAATATCGCAAAACCACAGAACTGCGATAGACCGCATTTAACCAAGCTATTGCGATATCGCGCAAAAAAAGAATACGATTATTATCGTTACTTTTATTCACAGCTTTGAGGGCTCTTGTGAAGTCGCCATTCTGTCCACAGCGGCTCACTTCGGTCCACAACGACGCTGAAGACCCCACACCACTCGCCATCTTCTGCGATGTAAATGACCTGCGAATGAAGCGATACAGGACTTGAAATCATGACTATTTTCTTCCGGGAAGAATACCACTTCCATAATAAAGGTCATTTTTATGGGTTTGAATATAATTACTGATATCAAGGATATATATTCTACTAAACAAAACTGATTTTTTTTTACTAGTACAAATTAAATGCCGAATATTTAAAATTCAATTCTGCTTGTCAAATATTTTTGTATGTGGAAACTAAGCAGTTTACCTGAGTACTGATTACTAATCACTCTCTCTACGATCAACTTAGTTTTTGAGAGATTTGTTTTTAAATATGATCACACCATACACTCCTGTAAGAATCGAACATGATCTTGATCAACATTAGATAGCAGCGACAACAAAATTGTATCTCTCTGCAAATTTTATATCATAGGCACTCATGCAGTTATCTGTATACAGGATGAATAATAAAGTCAGCAACAGATACTTACAGGTAGATCCTTTAGGTGCTTGGAGGTGTCTATGCAGTGAATCCAACAAAAATAGTTTAGCATTATTCATACCCCTACCAGGGCAGTATACAACTGAAGAGGACCTATTTGATCTTGAGTAATTTTAAGAAAAATGATTTCATAACTAAGGATGTAATAGCTATTGGTCTAAAATCATTTAAGACCTTAAGATAGGATTTCTTGTCAACTGGAACAACTATAGAATGTTTCCACGTCTGAAGAATAAGGGACTTCTAGAGCTGGAAGTCAAGCCCTGTCTGGTCAACACAATATTTTATATCCTACCAGATATGCCATCAGAACATACAGCCTTGTATATGTGAATTTTTTATAAGTTATCATCTTTATTAACATATTTTCTCTTGCTCTGTACCAGTAAAATATTATTTTCTTCTTATTAAATGGTTATCACCAGCTTTTGTTGACATAACAGAAGCTGGCACCACAGATTTTGCCTTGTCTTCTGTTTGTCCTGATTGAACTGCAGAGTATTGTCGAAGCCATCTATATACAATCCATTATCACTCACAGCTGGATCAAGACACGTCACTGTAAAAGCCAACATACTTGCACTCATGCAAGTATAGAAATATGGAAAGCTAAAGTAGTCAATATTTGCCTCAAACTAAACACGTTTTATTTATAAAATGATATTAAAAAAACCCCCAACCAAAACCCCTAGAGTGTTGTAGGTTTTTATGCCACAAAATAAATGTAAGGCCAAAGGAGTTAATATTCATCCTCAAATCAAACACATTTTATTTATAAAACATGGGAAAAAAGCAGCAGTTTGGCTGTTTTGACGCCACAAAATATGATATTAATCTTCACTATATACCGCAAAACAACAAAAACGCCATATATTGTGGCATTTAAAATGTTATGTTAAATCGTCATAAAGAATGCCATTTTAATAGCTCTAAAATAGCATTTTTTATGTTGCTTGTGCCCCTCTAACAGCATTAAAACTTTGCTTTATAATAAGGCAATGAGCTCCACCTGTGAGCTTTTGACAGTCAGTAGAGAACTTTTCACCCAGTTGCTCACGAATGAACAAGGTCAGACTAGTTCACTACAGATCTTATTGGCTGATAAACCATTGTAAACAATTATTAATTTTTGGGATTCACCAATGTGTTAATGGTTTGATCATTCATTTATTAATTCATATAGCTCTTAGCTAGCTAGCTAAATGTTGGTTAGACCTAGCAACAGTGACCATGGTTAGGTGCTTCAGAAATCGGATAACTTTAAATGGGCAGTTAACTAGTTAGCGACATTTCCTACAGTTGGAAGATGGCAAGGAGGAACTTTATTTTGTTTTGTAGTTGGACACTAAATTACTCACTTGACAATCCTGGCCCTGATATACCTAAATTAACATTAACAAGGTAAGGGCTATTTTAAATGGGTTAATCGCAGAGTCTGTTAGACTGGCACAGCAGTAACCAGAGCCAAACTAACTAATAATTGGCTGCAAAACAAAGCTCATTTAAAGGTAGCTACAGTTGGGAAGGTGTGAGATGTTTCTAGTGTTACACAGAAATAAGTTTGCCATCTTGTAGGAACAAATGCATAACATCAGCATTTTTTCCCCATTTTATACAGTTGTTTCATTCCCTTTTCCTCAAAGCTCTCCATTTCCTTCCTCTCTTTCTCTGTCTTTTTCAGCAGTTCTCTGTCTCTTTTTCAGTATACTAAATGGCTAGCTTTCAGTCTTCTGTCTCAGGGCTCACTCTTTGTTCTGATAATCAGCAACAGCCTCGACTTCTTCCATGAGTGCTGCCTGCATTTTCTCCACACTTGTCTTAAAAGTGGGAAATCCAGTCTCCCTGACTGGAGAAGATTAACAAGATTGCTTAATAAACATAAGTCTCCTGGATAAATTTCACCCACAGCAAAGGTCAAAATGCAGCTACTCATAATGGCAAGCGCTTGACCATACTAAACTAAATGAGTCTCCATCTAAAGAGGGCTTCATATCATAATTTAAAGTGGTATTTTAGTTGTAACAGTTGACAACTCACCTTACTCACTCTATGATGCGCTTAGAGGGTGGAATCTTCCAGCTGCTCAACAACCTCCAGCTCAACAGGAGATTGTCCTACAATGTGGGTTGGATGTAAAATGTGAGATGTGCTGCTACTAACTTTAAGGGGATGGACACTGTTCCGCCGAAAATACATGACACTTTTGTAAGCATGTCTTTTTAAAATGATTATATGATAGCTTGAGTTCTTTATATTCTGAATACCACATATTATGACACCATGCGACTAGAATTTTATACCCATGACACCCCATGTTTGTAAGATACAAAAGGTTACCGTTAAGGCTATATTGAATACACTTTAAAATGTGCTCATGAATGAGTTTAACAGAAGCCAAGTAATTTGAACACAAAAGAAGAAATTACTCTGCTCATAGAGTTAATTTACTTGTTAAAAATTTTTTTTGAAGGAAGTGAAATTCCAGTAGTCTAAGCAAGTCACTGCACAAATAAAACCAAACAGGCAATAACGAACAGATTAATGGAATTACATTGTTCAGTGCATGTTTAATTTGGGTTTGCACACTCTCGTCATTCAAAGAACAAAACAGGCATCATCATGAAAATTTCTTTGGACACCACGTGACAATTACCGCACACAATATAAATTAAAATTGTTACTTACATTATATACATATATAGATGTTCCATGGACATAAAAACAAAATCTATTTCTGAAGTTGGTGTTAATATTGCATTATTTACTCAACTGCTGGTTGTGACATATGAAACTCAACAACAGGTTACTCAGATAAAAGCTAGCAAAAAGGATTTTTTTTTTTACTATCAAAGTCTGAAGTAGCTTGACAGCTTTCTAATATGCAACAATAAGGAGAGCTAACATCAAGACCAACAGGAGCTCAATCCCATAACCCTGAAATTAAAAGGTTCATGCTCTACCAGCTGAGATACCCTGGCAACCTTTCTGCCCTTCTTAGGACCGCAAATAATTTAACAACAAATAATTCAAATAGGCAACAAAAATGGAGCAAATAGGCGTGAATGGGTTAAAAATATAACAATCCCATGGTTGATAATTATAGATGATGATGTTTAACAAGATGTTAACTAGCAGAAAAGGGATACTCATCATGATTCTGCCTTCTCATGGCTGGTAATTATAGATAATGATGTTTAATGAGATGTTAACTAGCAGAAATATTACATTATTATTGAGCTGGACATTAGCTACGCTTGCAGTGTGTTGCAGACAGTCAACAAATTTACCTATAAAAATAGACCCACCCAAGTAAGTTCTCTGTTTGTTTCACTGCTTTCTTTAACTAACAAAGTCTAAAGAGTACTGGTAGCTACTAAATTACATAACAATAAATGTATATAACATCAGGACCCAATTGTAAGAAATACTCTGACTTTATTAAGTCTGTGGTGCCAACGTTTAGCGCGTTCGTCTGTTAGCCGAAAGGATAAGGGATTGCCTCCTGATAAGATTTTAACCCCACGAATTTCCAATCCCAGGGCTGGTAATTATATATGATGTTTAACGAGATGTTAACTAGCAGAAAAGGGATACTGACCCTGATTCTGCCTTCTCATTGCAGTAGATTGTCATTACATCAAAAGCAGTCGACCAGCAGGAGGTCATGTGAGTTTGTTTGTCAGAGAATTGTACGAAAAGTTAGCACAGCCTTATCTCTGTGGCGCAATTGGTTAGCGCGTTCGGCTGTTAACCGAAAGGATGGTGGTTCAAGCCCACCCAGGGACGTTATCTGTTAGTTTCACTGCTTTCTTTAACTAACAAAGTCTAAAGAGTACTGTTAGCTTTCTACTCCATTACGTAACAATAAATGTAAATAACATCAGGACCCGTGAGGGGCTTGAACGCACAACCCTGAGAGTCTCATCCTGGACTAGCCTGGCAAATTTTAAGTCCTTTTTTACATATTTGCTCTCACAGTACATTATCATTAATATATTGAGCTCGACATTAGCTACGCTTGCAGTGTGTTGCAGACAGTCAACAAATTTACCTATAAAAATAGACTCAGCATGGTGTTCACCCTCTGGAGATCAGGAGCTTAGGAGTCTCATCTACCAACACCTGAGCCAACACATGGTCCATTCATGAGCCTAATAATGGATTGACTCCTGACAAGTTTTTAACCCCATGCATTTACGCTTGGGAGTCAATTACGTCAGAAATGGGATATTGACCCTGATGCTGCTTTCGCATTGCAGTGGCTTGACATTACATGAAAATCAGTTGAACAGCAGGAGGTCATGTTACATTTTTTTAGAGAATTGTAAGAAATATTCTGACTTTATTAAGTCTGTGGTGCCAACGTTTAGCGCGTTCGTCTGTTAGCTGAAAGGATAATAGAGTGCCTCCTGATTCGATTTTAAACCCATGAATTTAGATTTGGGAGTCAAAAGCATCTTCTGTTAGTCTCTTTGGTGATTGAATGTGGCTTAGAAAGACAGCTACAATACAAATGGAGCAAATAAGTGTGAATAGGCTCAAAATATAACAATCCCAGGGCTGGTAATTATATACCATGATGTTAAACGAATGTTGCAGAGAGTCAATAAATTTAGCTATAAAAATAGACTCAGCCTGGTACTCACCCTCAGGAGTCTCATCTACCAACACCTGAGCCAACACCTGGTCTATTCACGAGCCTGATAATGGAGTGCCTCGTGATAAGTTTTTAACCCCATGCATTTACACTTGGGAGTCAATTGCATCGGAAATGCTATATTGACCCTGATGCTGCTTTCGCATTGCAGTGGCTTGTCATTACATGAAAATCAATTGAACAGCAGGAGGTCATGTTACATTTTTTTAGAGAATTGTAAGAAATACTCTGACTTTATTAAGTCTGTGGTGCCAACGTTTAGCGCGTTCGTCTGTTAGCCGAAAGGATAAGGGATTGCCTCCTGATAAGATTTTAACCCCACGAATTTCCAATCCCAGGGCTGGTAATTATATATGATGTTTAACGAGATGTTAACTAGCAGAAAAGGGATACTGACCCTGATTCTGCCTTCTCATTGCAGTAGATTGTCATTACATCAAAAGCAGTCGACCAGCAGGAGGTCATGTGAGTTTGTTTGTCAGAGAATTGTAAGAAAGTTTAGCACAGCCTTGTCTCTGTGGTGCAATTGGTTAGCGCGTTCGGCTGTTAACCGAAAGGATGGTGGTTCAAGCCCACCCAGGGACGTTATCTGTTCGTTTCACTGCATTCTTTAACTAACAAAGTCTAAAGAGTACTGTTAGCTTTCTACTCCATTACGTAACAATAAATGTAAATGACATCAGGACCCGTGAGGGGCTTGCACGCACAACCCTGAGAGTCTCATCCTGGACTAGCCTAGCAAATTTTAAGTCCTTTTTTACATATTTGCTCTCACAGTACATTATCATTAATATATTGAGCTCGACATTAGCTACGCTTGCAGTGTGTTGCAGACAGTCAACAAATTTACCTATAAAAATAGACTCAGCATGGTGTTCACCCTCTGGAGATCAGGAGCTTAGGAGTCTCATCTACCAACACCTGAGCCAACACATGGTCCATTCATGAGCCTAATAATGGATTGACTCCTGACAAGTTTTTAACCCCATGCATTTACGCTTGGGAGTCAATTACGTCAGAAATGGGATATTGACCCTGATGCTGCTTTCGCATTGCAGTGGCTTGACATTACATGAAAATCAATTGAACAGCAGGAGGTCATGTTACATTTTTTTAGAGAATTGTAAGAAATATTCTGACTTTATTAAGTCTGTGGTGCCAACGTTTAGCGCGTTCGTCTGTTAGCTGAAAGGATAATAGAGTGCCTCCTGATTCGATTTTAAACCCATGAATTTAGACTTGGGAGTCAAAAGCATCTTCTGTTAGTCTCTTTGGTGATTGAATGTGGCTTAGAAAGACAGCTACAATACAAATGGAGCAAATAAGTGTGAATAGGCTCAAAATATAACAATCCCAGGGCTGGTAATTATATACCATGATGTTAAACGAATGTTGCAGAGAGTCAATAAATTTAGCTATAAAAATAGACTCAGCCTGGTACTCACCCTCAGGAGTCTCATCTACCAACACCTGAGCCAACACCTGGTCTATTCACGAGCCTGATAATGGAGTGCCTTGTGATAAGTTTTTAACCCCATGCATTTACACTTGGGAGTCAATTGCATCGGAAATGCTATATTGACCCTGATGCTGCTTTTGCATTACAGTGGCTTGTCATTACATGAAAATTAATTGAACAGCAGGAGGTCATGTTACATTTTTTTAGAGAATTGTAAGAAATACTCTGACTTTATTAAGTCTGTGGTGCCAACGTTTAGCGCGTTCGTCTGTTACCCGAAAGGATAAGGGATTGCCTCCTGATAAGATTTTAACCCCACGAATTTCCAATCCCAGGGCTGGTAATTATATATGATGTTTAACGAGATGTTAACTAGCAGAAAAGGGATACTGACCCTGATTCTGCCTTCTCATTGCAGTAGATTGTCATTACATCAAAAGCAGTCGACCAGCAGGAGGTCATGTGAGTTTGTTTGTCAGAGAATTGTAAGAAAATTTAGCACAGCCTTGTCTCGGTGGCGCAATTGGTTAGCGTGTTCGGCTGTTAACTGTTTAGTCACCACTGCTGAGATATAATGCTAATATTCTGGAGTGTGTCAGCTCCCAGTTGCTTTACATAAAGAACTTCCTGCATTGTCACAGCTCTAACAGGGAAGATCGGGCTTGATCAGACCGCGTAACACCCGATGGATTCACGCACGACTGGGATTTAGTGGGTGGAACACATTTAGGAAAAGTTTAAGACACGCACCCTGCCGTGCATGGTTGCTTTGGCAAGATCTGGAATCGAAAAAGGAAATGGCGCATGTCTCACTTATTACTCATGGACTGACAAGCTTTTGAGCACTTGAAATGGCCATTTGCCACTTTGTGCCAGTGAAACTGTAGAAGTCCTAATTGACCTTCAAATAGTCCTAGGAATTGAAGTAGAAATAGCTGCTCTGTTGTCATGGGCCACAGTTTAAGGTGTTGGTGTCAAACTCCAATGTGGTCTCTTGCAGCCTAGAGAATTAAGTTGCTTATCTGAGGTGATTTCTGCTGAGCCACGTGCCACCAGTGGGGAGAGCTTGAACTCCCTGATCCTTTACTGAAACATCTACCTGCCGCATGGCAGTGTATTCTTTCATGTAGTAGAGGAAGGTTTAACCTTCTTGCCTGCGTGAGTTAAATGTCAGATAAACACTCTTCAGCTATTGGACCTTCAACGTAGATCAATAAAAGATCTGGAGGAGCCTATTTCTCATGCGCAAGTTACAGTGGTGTTTGCCTATGCTTCTCTTCCATAACTTGTAGCAGCATTCCTGGGACAGCTTTGTCTTTTCTCTTAAGCTATAACACTGTTAACTCCAATGACACCCCCCCTCCCCACGACGACCAGCACAAGTCAGTAACAAGATGTACTTGCAATTAACAAGTACATCTCAAGTCTTGACAGTCAAATCCTGTCTCAAGTCCCAACTCAACTCATGCATGTCCAAAGTCAAGATGGGCATTTACCAAGTCCCAGTCATGCCACCACGTTTAATGTCATTTCAATATTTGACACCAACAAAGTATTTGATGTAGTGCACGAAACTGACAAATAGCTTTTTTCAATATATTTTTAGTACAAGACAAGAAGATGCAAATACATATGAAATGACTGCAAGCGCTTTAAACAATGAAGTACAACTGATTTTAACAGAAACTACTGAGAACTTGTATGACAAGTGCAGCTAGACCAGAAAAATCAACAGTATAAACAGAATGTTGGAAGAAACCACCCTTCATATTAGTTATTAGGCTGTCCTTTGTTATTAGCGTGCTACTGTTACTTAGCTAGCTAGCTAGGCTAATGAATTATTAAGTAATCTAAAGTAGAGAGACACAGAATTACTCTTTGTGCAGCCTGAAATGTCAAAGTCTGAAGTTGCATCTCCATATTCTTTCACTCTTCGTTCTCCGCTTTTAACAGTGTCGGAGTGTTATCTTAAGACTTGTATTTGTATTTCTTTTTGAACACTTGTAAAAAAAAACAACAAATTCAAAGCATTTTGGCTATCCCTGTATGATAAAGGTGTGATTAATACGGATTACAAATTTGCCTTTGACTCTATTTGCAATATGTTTTGTTATTCTATTGCAATGTAGTGTACCGAGCTGTATCGTCTTGTCAACGTTCAGCTTACGTCAAGCGATGTCCTGCAATACTCCATTTCCAATGTGCAAGTTTCCATTTTGTTGACTTACATTTCTGCTCACATGGACTAACAGCATTCCAGGGAAAGCTTTACATGACATCTTCGTCAGCTAGGTGTAATTTTTTTAATGAACAAAAGCAGTGCTCATGCCAACCTGCTGAGCCACCTTGAGCGGTCCCGCGTGTCCACGGACTGCACTGCGCCAGCCTCGTTAGCGCAGGAGGTAGCGCGTCAGTCTCATAATCTGAAGGGCGTGAGTTCAATCCTCACACGAGGCAATTGAAGCTTTTGGAACGGATGAACAACTAACCCTAAGCTGTTGAAGTGCTATTTCCCCAGTTAGTCGTATGTCGATTGCAGTCCTAAGCAAAGCTTCTACAGACGTGAGAGTCTCGTAGTTTGCAAATAGTGCACATATAAGTCCGCTCACTCTATCTGTGTTTGCAATTTGACAGTAAACACTATGATTCCTCCCTCTCTTTGCTTGCAGTGTTGTTATCTCTGTGGCTACAAACGTGCATGTTGACAGGTCTACACGAGTTGCGCAGTGGACTGGTTTGTTTTCTAGAAATTCTATCATAGACAGCAATTTATTTTGTGTCCACTTCTCTCCACCACCTGTTCAGTCTTTTTCCTTGATGGCATCTGTTTAGTCACCGCTGCTGAGATATAATGCTAATATTCTGGAGTGTGTCAGCTCCCAGTTGCTTTACAGAAAGAACTTCCTGCATTGTCACAGCTCTAATAGGGAAGATCGGGCTTGATCAGACCGCGTAACACCCGATGGATTCACGCACGACTGGGATTTAGTGGGTGGAACACATTTAGGAAAAGTTTAAGACACGCACCCTGCCGTGCATGGTTGCTTTGGCAAGATCTGGAATCGAAAAAGGAAATGGCGCATGTCTCACTTATTACTCATGGACTGACAAGCTTTTGAGCACTTGAAATGGCCATTTGCCACTTTGTGCCAGTGAAACTGTAGAAGTCCTAATTGACCTTCAAATAGTCCTAGGAATTGAAGTAGAAATAGCTGCTCTGTTGTCATGGGCCACAGTTTAAGGTGTTGGTGTCAAACTCCAATGTGGTCTCTTGCAGCCTAGAGAATTAAGTTGCTTATCTGAGGTGATTTCTGCTGAGCCACGTGCCACCAGTGGGGAGAGCTTGAACTCCCTGATCCTTTACTGAAACATCTACCTGCCGCATGGCAGTGTATTCTTTCATGTAGTAGAGGAAGGTTTAACCTTCTTGCCTGCGTGAGTTAAATGTCAGATAAACACTCTTCAGCTATTGGACCTTCAACGTAGATCAATAAAAGATCTGGAGGAGCCTATTTCTCATGCGCAAGTTACAGTGGTGTTTGCCTATGCTTCTCTTCCATAACTTGTAGCAGCATTCCTGGGACAGCTTTGTCTTTTCTCTTAAGCTATAACACTGTTAACTCCAATGACACCCCCCCTCCCCACGACGACCAGCACAAGTCAGTAACAAGATGTACTTGCAATTAACAAGTACATCTCAAGTCTTGACAGTCAAATCCTGTCTCAAGTCCCAACTCAACTCATGCATGTCCAAAGTCAAGATGGGCATTTACCAAGTCCCAGTCATGCCACCACGTTTAATGTCATTTCAATATTTGACACCAACAAAGTATTTGATGTAGTGCACGAAACTGACAAATAGCTTTTTTCAATATATTTTTAGTACAAGACAAGAAGATGCAAATACATATGAAATGACTGCAAGCGCTTTAAACAATGAAGTACAACTGATTTTAACAGAAACTACTGAGAACTTGTATGACAAGTGCAGCTAGACCAGAAAAATCAACAGTATAAACAGAATGTTGGAAGAAACCACCCTTCATATTAGTTATTAGGCTGTCCTTTGTTATTAGCGTGCTACTGTTACTTAGCTAGCTAGCTAGGCTAATGAATTATTAAGTAATCTAAAGTAGAGAGACACAGAATTACTCTTTGTGCAGCCTGAAATGTCAAAGTCTGAAGTTGCATCTCCATATTCTTTCACTCTTCGTTCTCCGCTTTTAACAGTGTCGGAGTGTTATCTTAAGACTTGTATTTGTATTTCTTTTTGAACACTTGTAAAAAAAAACAACAAATTCAAAGCATTTTGGCTATCCCTGTATGATAAAGGTGTGATTAATACGGATTACAAATTTGCCTTTGACTCTATTTGCAATATGTTTTGTTATTCTATTGCAATGTAGTGTACCGAGCTGTATCGTCTTGTCAACGTTCAGCTTACGTCAAGCGATGTCCTGCAATACTCCATTTCCAATGTGCAAGTTTCCATTTTGTTGACTTACATTTCTGCTCACATGGACTAACAGCATTCCAGGGAAAGCTTTACATGACATCTTCGTCAGCTAGGTGTAATTTTTTTAATGAACAAAAGCAGTGCTCATGCCAACCTGCTGAGCCACCTTGAGCGGTCCCGCGTGTCCACAGACTGCACTGCGCCAGCCTCGTTAGCGCAGGAGGTAGCGCGTCAGTCTCATAATCTGAAGGGCGTGAGTTCAATCCTCACACGAGGCAATTGAAGCTTTTGGAACGGATGAACAACTAACCCTAAGCTGTTGAAGTGCTATTTCCCCAGTTAGTCGTATGTCGATTGCAGTCCTAAGCAAAGCTTCTACAGACGTGAGAGTCTCGTAGTTTGCAAATAGTGCACATATAAGTCCGCTCACTCTATCTGTGTTTGCAATTTGACAGTAAACACTATGATTCCTCCCTCTCTTTGCTTGCAGTGTTGTTATCTCTGTGGCTACAAACGTGCATGTTGACAGGTCTACACGAGTTGCGCAGTGGACTGGTTTGTTTTCTAGAAATTCTATCATAGACAGCAATTTATTTTGTGTCCACTTCTCTCCACCACCTGTTCAGTCTTTTTCCTTGATGGCATCTGTTTAGTCACCGCTGCTGAGATATAATGCTAATATTCTGGAGTGTGTCAGCTCCCAGTTGCTTTACAGAAAGAACTTCCTGCATTGTCACAGCTCTAATAGGGAAGATCGGGCTTGATCAGACCGCGTAACACCCGATGGATTCACGCACGACTGGGATTTAGTGGGTGGAACACATTTAGGAAAAGTTTAAGACACGCACCCTGCCGTGCATGGTTGCTTTGGCAAGATCTGGAATCGAAAAAGGAAATGGCGCATGTCTCACTTATTACTCATGGACTGACAAGCTTTTGAGCACTTGAAATGGCCATTTGCCACTTTGTGCCAGTGAAACTGTAGAAGTCCTAATTGACCTTCAAATAGTCCTAGGAATTGAAGTAGAAATAGCTGCTCTGTTGTCATGGGCCACAGTTTAAGGTGTTGGTGTCAAACTCCAATGTGGTCTCTTGCAGCCTAGAGAATTAAGTTGCTTATCTGAGGTGATTTCTGCTGAGCCACGTGCCACCAGTGGGGAGAGCTTGAACTCCCTGATCCTTTACTGAAACATCTACCTGCCGCATGGCAGTGTATTCTTTCATGTAGTAGAGGAAGGTTTAACCTTCTTGCCTGCGTGAGTTAAATGTCAGATAAACACTCTTCAGCTATTGGACCTTCAACGTAGATCAATAAAAGATCTGGAGGAGCCTATTTCTCATGCGCAAGTTACAGTGGTGTTTGCCTATGCTTCTCTTCCATAACTTGTAGCAGCATTCCTGGGACAGCTTTGTCTTTTCTCTTAAGCTATAACACTGTTAACTCCAATGACACCCCCCCTCCCCACGACGACCAGCACAAGTCAGTAACAAGATGTACTTGCAATTAACAAGTACATCTCAAGTCTTGACAGTCAAATCCTGTCTCAAGTCCCAACTCAACTCATGCATGTCCAAAGTCAAGATGGGCATTTACCAAGTCCCAGTCATGCCACCACGTTTAATGTCATTTCAATATTTGACACCAACAAAGTATTTGATGTAGTGCACGAAACTGACAAATAGCTTTTTTCAATATATTTTTAGTACAAGACAAGAAGATGCAAATACATATGAAATGACTGCAAGCGCTTTAAACAATGAAGTACAACTGATTTTAACAGAAACTACTGAGAACTTGTATGACAAGTGCAGCTAGACCAGAAAAATCAACAGTATAAACAGAATGTTGGAAGAAACCACCCTTCATATTAGTTATTAGGCTGTCCTTTGTTATTAGCGTGCTACTGTTACTTAGCTAGCTAGCTAGGCTAATGAATTATTAAGTAATCTAAAGTAGAGAGACACAGAATTACTCTTTGTGCAGCCTGAAATGTCAAAGTCTGAAGTTGCATCTCCATATTCTTTCACTCTTCGTTCTCCGCTTTTAACAGTGTCGGAGTGTTATCTTAAGACTTGTATTTGTATTTCTTTTTGAACACTTGTAAAAAAAAACCAACAAATTCAAAGCATTTTGGCTATCCCTGTATGATAAAGGTGTGATTAATACGGATTACAAATTTGCCTTTGACTCTATTTGCAATATGTTTTGTTATTCTATTGCAATGTAGTGTACCGAGCTGTATCGTCTTGTCAACGTTCAGCTTACGTCAAGCGATGTCCTGCAATACTCCATTTCCAATGTGCAAGTTTCCATTTTGTTGACTTACATTTCTGCTCACATGGACTAACAGCATTCCAGGGAAAGCTTTACATGACATCTTCGTCAGCTAGGTGTAATTTTTTTAATGAACAAAAGCAGTGCTCATGCCAACCTGCTGAGCCACCTTGAGCGGTCCCGCGTGTCCACGGACTGCACTGCGCCAGCCTCGTTAGCGCAGGAGGTAGCGCGTCAGTCTCATAATCTGAAGGGCGTGAGTTCAATCCTCACACGAGGCAATTGAAGCTTTTGGAACGGATGAACAACTAACCCTAAGCTGTTGAAGTGCTATTTCCCCAGTTAGTCATATGTCGATTGCAGTCCTAAGCAAAGCTTCTACAGACGTGAGAGTCTCGTAGTTTGCAAATAGTGCACATATAAGTCCGCTCACTCTATCTGTGTTTGCAATTTGACAGTAAACACTATGATTCCTCCCTCTCTTTGCTTGCAGTGTTGTTATCTCTGTGGCTACAAACGTGCATGTTGACAGGTCTACACGAGTTGCGCAGTGGACTGGTTTGTTTTCTAGAAATTCTATCATAGACAGCAATTTATTTTGTGTCCACTTCTCTCCACCACCTGTTCAGTCTTTTTCCTTGATGGCATCTGTTTAGTCACCGCTGCTGAGATATAATGCTAATATTCTGGAGTGTGTCAGCTCCCAGTTGCTTTACAGAAAGAACTTCCTGCATTGTCACAGCTCTAATAGGGAAGATCGGGCTTGATCAGACCGCGTAACACCCGATGGATTCACGCACGACTGGGATTTAGTGGGTGGAACACATTTAGGAAAAGTTTAAGACACGCACCCTGCCGTGCATGGTTGCTTTGGCAAGATCTGGAATCGAAAAAGGAAATGGCGCATGTCTCACTTATTACTCATGGACTGACAAGCTTTTGAGCACTTGAAATGGCCATTTGCCACTTTGTGCCAGTGAAACTGTAGAAGTCCTAATTGACCTTCAAATAGTCCTAGGAATTGAAGTAGAAATAGCTGCTCTGTTGTCATGGGCCACAGTTTAAGGTGTTGGTGTCAAACTCCAATGTGGTCTCTTGCAGCCTAGAGAATTAAGTTGCTTATCTGAGGTGATTTCTGCTGAGCCACGTGCCACCAGTGGGGAGAGCTTGAACTCCCTGATCCTTTACTGAAACATCTACCTGCCGCATGGCAGTGTATTCTTTCATGTAGTAGAGGAAGGTTTAACCTTCTTGCCTGCGTGAGTTAAATGTCAGATAAACACTCTTCAGCTATTGGACCTTCAACGTAGATCAATAAAAGATCTGGAGGAGCCTATTTCTCATGCGCAAGTTACAGTGGTGTTTGCCTATGCTTCTCTTCCATAACTTGTAGCAGCATTCCTGGGACAGCTTTGTCTTTTCTCTTAAGCTATAACACTGTTAACTCCAATGACACCCCCCCTCCCCACGACGACCAGCACAAGTCAGTAACAAGATGTACTTGCAATTAACAAGTACATCTCAAGTCTTGACAGTCAAATCCTGTCTCAAGTCCCAACTCAACTCATGCATGTCCAAAGTCAAGATGGGCATTTACCAAGTCCCAGTCATGCCACCACGTTTAATGTCATTTCAATATTTGACACCAACAAAGTATTTGATGTAGTGCACGAAACTGACAAATAGCTTTTTTCAATATATTTTTAGTACAAGACAAGAAGATGCAAA
The DNA here is from genome assembly GCF_041902795.1 of Electrophorus electricus. NCBI lineage: Eukaryota > Metazoa > Chordata > Actinopteri > Gymnotiformes > Gymnotidae > Electrophorus > Electrophorus electricus. Next base: position 8,463,040 of record NC_137499.1, on the reverse strand, counting down.
TACATATGAAATGACTGCAAGCGCTTTAAACAATGAAGTACAACTGATTTTAACAGAAACTACTGAGAACTTGTATGACAAGTGCAGCTAGACCAGAAAAATCAACAGTATAAACAGAATGTTGGAAGAAACCACCCTTCATATTAGTTATTAGGCTGTCCTTTGTTATTAGCGTGCTACTGTTACTTAGCTAGCTAGCTAGGCTAATGAATTATTAAGTAATCTAAAGTAGAGAGACACAGAATTACTCTTTGTGCAGCCTGAAATGTCAAAGTCTGAAGTTGCATCTCCATATTCTTTCACTCTTCGTTCTCCGCTTTTAACAGTGTCGGAGTGTTATCTTAAGACTTGTATTTGTATTTCTTTTTGAACACTTGTAAAAAAAAACAACAAATTCAAAGCATTTTGGCTATCCCTGTATGATAAAGGTGTGATTAATACGGATTACAAATTTGCCTTTGACTCTATTTGCAATATGTTTTGTTATTCTATTGCAATGTAGTGTACCGAGCTGTATCGTCTTGTCAACGTTCAGCTTACGTCAAGCGATGTCCTGCAATACTCCATTTCCAATGTGCAAGTTTCCATTTTGTTGACTTACATTTCTGCTCACATGGACTAACAGCATTCCAGGGAAAGCTTTACATGACATCTTCGTCAGCTAGGTGTAATTTTTTTAATGAACAAAAGCAGTGCTCATGCCAACCTGCTGAGCCACCTTGAGCGGTCCCGCGTGTCCACAGACTGCACTGCGCCAGCCTCGTTAGCGCAGGAGGTAGCGCGTCAGTCTCATAATCTGAAGGGCGTGAGTTCAATCCTCACACGAGGCAATTGAAGCTTTTGGAACGGATGAACAACTAACCCTAAGCTGTTGAAGTGCTATTTCCCCAGTTAGTCGTATGTCGATTGCAGTCCTAAGCAAAGCTTCTACAGACGTGAGAGTCTCGTAGTTTGCAAATAGTGCACATATAAGTCCGCTCACTCTATCTGTGTTTGCAATTTGACAGTAAACACTATGATTCCTCCCTCTCTTTGCTTGCAGTGTTGTTATCTCTGTGGCTACAAACGTGCATGTTGACAGGTCTACACGAGTTGCGCAGTGGACTGGTTTGTTTTCTAGAAATTCTATCATAGACAGCAATTTATTTTGTGTCCACTTCTCTCCACCACCTGTTCAGTCTTTTTCCTTGATGGCATCTGTTTAGTCACCGCTGCTGAGATATAATGCTAATATTCTGGAGTGTGTCAGCTCCCAGTTGCTTTACAGAAAGAACTTCCTGCATTGTCACAGCTCTAATAGGGAAGATCGGGCTTGATCAGACCGCGTAACACCCGATGGATTCACGCACGACTGGGATTTAGTGGGTGGAACACATTTAGGAAAAGTTTAAGACACGCACCCTGCCGTGCATGGTTGCTTTGGCAAGATCTGGAATCGAAAAAGGAAATGGCGCATGTCTCACTTATTACTCATGGACTGACAAGCTTTTGAGCACTTGAAATGGCCATTTGCCACTTTGTGCCAGTGAAACTGTAGAAGTCCTAATTGACCTTCAAATAGTCCTAGGAATTGAAGTAGAAATAGCTGCTCTGTTGTCATGGGCCACAGTTTAAGGTGTTGGTGTCAAACTCCAATGTGGTCTCTTGCAGCCTAGAGAATTAAGTTGCTTATCTGAGGTGATTTCTGCTGAGCCACGTGCCACCAGTGGGGAGAGCTTGAACTCCCTGATCCTTTACTGAAACATCTACCTGCCGCATGGCAGTGTATTCTTTCATGTAGTAGAGGAAGGTTTAACCTTCTTGCCTGCGTGAGTTAAATGTCAGATAAACACTCTTCAGCTATTGGACCTTCAACGTAGATCAATAAAAGATCTGGAGGAGCCTATTTCTCATGCGCAAGTTACAGTGGTGTTTGCCTATGCTTCTCTTCCATAACTTGTAGCAGCATTCCTGGGACAGCTTTGTCTTTTCTCTTAAGCTATAACACTGTTAACTCCAATGACACCCCCCCTCCCCACGACGACCAGCACAAGTCAGTAACAAGATGTACTTGCAATTAACAAGTACATCTCAAGTCTTGACAGTCAAATCCTGTCTCAAGTCCCAACTCAACTCATGCATGTCCAAAGTCAAGATGGGCATTTACCAAGTCCCAGTCATGCCACCACGTTTAATGTCATTTCAATATTTGACACCAACAAAGTATTTGATGTAGTGCACGAAACTGACAAATAGCTTTTTTCAATATATTTTTAGTACAAGACAAGAAGATGCAAATACATATGAAATGACTGCAAGCGCTTTAAACAATGAAGTACAACTGATTTTAACAGAAACTACTGAGAACTTGTATGACAAGTGCAGCTAGACCAGAAAAATCAACAGTATAAACAGAATGTTGGAAGAAACCACCCTTCATATTAGTTATTAGGCTGTCCTTTGTTATTAGCGTGCTACTGTTACTTAGCTAGCTAGCTAGGCTAATGAATTATTAAGTAATCTAAAGTAGAGAGACACAGAATTACTCTTTGTGCAGCCTGAAATGTCAAAGTCTGAAGTTGCATCTCCATATTCTTTCACTCTTCGTTCTCCGCTTTTAACAGTGTCGGAGTGTTATCTTAAGACTTGTATTTGTATTTCTTTTTGAACACTTGTAAAAAAAAACCAACAAATTCAAAGCATTTTGGCTATCCCTGTATGATAAAGGTGTGATTAATACGGATTACAAATTTGCCTTTGACTCTATTTGCAATATGTTTTGTTATTCTATTGCAATGTAGTGTACCGAGCTGTATCGTCTTGTCAACGTTCAGCTTACGTCAAGCGATGTCCTGCAATACTCCATTTCCAATGTGCAAGTTTCCATTTTGTTGACTTACATTTCTGCTCACATGGACTAACAGCATTCCAGGGAAAGCTTTACATGACATCTTCGTCAGCTAGGTGTAATTTTTTTAATGAACAAAAGCAGTGCTCATGCCAACCTGCTGAGCCACCTTGAGCGGTCCCGCGTGTCCACGGACTGCACTGCGCCAGCCTCGTTAGCGCAGGAGGTAGCGCGTCAGTCTCATAATCTGAAGGTCGTGAGTTCAATCCTCACACGAGGCAATTGAAGCTTTTTGAACGGATGAACAACTAACCCTAAGCTGTTGAAGTGCTATTTCCCCAGTTAGTCGTATGTCGAGTGCAGTCCTAAGCAAAGCTTCTACAGACCTGAGAGTCTCGTAGTTTGCAAATAGTGCACATATAAGTCCGCTCACTCTATCTGTGTTTGCAATTTGACAGTAAACACTATGATTCCTCCCTCTCTTTGCTTGCAGTGTTGTTATCTCTGTGGCTACAAACGTGCATGTTGACAGGTCTACACGAGTTGCGCAGTGGACTGGTTTGTTTTCTAGAAATTCTATCATAGACAGCAATTTATTTTGTGTCCACTTCTCTCCACCACCTGTTCAGTCTTTTTCCTTGATGGCATCTGTTTAGTCACCGCTGCTGAGATATAATGCTAATATTCTGGAGTGTGTCAGCTCCCAGTTGCTTTACAGAAAGAACTTCCTGCATTGTCACAGCTCTAACAGGGAAGATCGGGCTTGATCAGACCGCGTAACACCCGATGGATTCACGCACGACTGGGATTTAGTGGGTGGAACACATTTAGGAAAAGTTTAAGACACGCACCCTGCCGTGCATGGTTGCTTTGGCAAGATCTGGAATCGAAAAAGGAAATGGCGCATGTCTCACTTATTACTCATGGACTGACAAGCTTTTGAGCACTTGAAATGGCCATTTGCCACTTTGTGCCAGTGAAACTGTAGAAGTCCTAATTGACCTTCAAATAGTCCTAGGAATTGAAGTAGAAATAGCTGCTCTGTTGTCATGGGCCACAGTTTAAGGTGTTGGTGTCAAACTCCAATGTGGTCTCTTGCAGCCTAGAGAATTAAGTTGCTTATCTGAGGTGATTTCTGCTGAGCCACGTGCCACCAGTGGGGAGAGCTTGAACTCCCTGATCCTTTACTGAAACATCTACCTGCCGCATGGCAGTGTATTCTTTCATGTAGTAGAGGAAGGTTTAACCTTCTTGCCTGCGTGAGTTAAATGTCAGATAAACACTCTTCAGCTATTGGACCTTCAACGTAGATCAATAAAAGATCTGGAGGAGCCTATTTCTCATGCGCAAGTTACAGTGGTGTTTGCCTATGCTTCTCTTCCATAACTTGTAGCAGCATTCCTGGGACAGCTTTGTCTTTTCTCTTAAGCTATAACACTGTTAACTCCAATGACACCCCCCCTCCCCACGACGACCAGCACAAGTCAGTAACAAGATGGACTTGCAATTAACAAGTACATCTCAAGTCTTGACAGTCAAATCCTGTCTCAAGTCCCAACTCAACTCATGCATGTCCAAAGTTAAGATGGGCATTTACCAAGTCCCAGTCATGCCACCACGTTTAATGTCATTTCAATATTTGACACCAACAAAGTATTTGATGTAGTGCACGAAACTGACAAATAGCTTTTTTCAATATATTTTTAGTACAAGACAAGAAGATGCAAATACATATGAAATGACTGCAAGCGCTTTAAACAATGAAGTACAACTGATTTTAACAGAAACTACTGAGAACTTGTATGACAAGTGCAGCTAGACCAGAAAAATCAACAGTATAAACAGAATGTTGGAAGAAACCACCCTTCATATTAGTTATTAGGCTGTCCTTTGTTATTAGCGTGCTACTGTTACTTAGCTAGCTAGCTAGGCTAATGAATTATTAAGTAATCTAAAGTAGAGAGACACAGAATTACTCTTTGTGCAGCCTGAAATGTCAAAGTCTGAAGTTGCATCTCCATATTCTTTCACTCTTCGTTCTCCGCTTTTAACAGTGTCGGAGTGTTATCTTAAGACTTGTATTTGTATTTCTTTTTGAACACTTGTAAAAAAACCCAACAAATTCAAAGCATTTTGGCTATCCCTGTATGATAAAGGTGTGATTAATACGGATTACAAATTTGCCTTTGACTCTATTTGCAATATGTTTTGTTATTCTATTGCAATGTAGTGTACCGAGCTGTATCGTCTTGTCAACGTTCAGCTTACGTCAAGCGATGTCCTGCAATACTCCATTTCCAATGTGCAAGTTTCCATTTTGTTGACTTACATTTCTGCTCACATGGACTAACAGCATTCCAGGGAAAGCTTTACATGACATCTTCGTCAGCTAGGTGTAATTTTTTTAATGAACAAAAGCAGTGCTCATGCCAACCTGCTGAGCCACCTTGAGCGGTCCCGCGTGTCCACGGACTGCACTGCGCCAGCCTCGTTAGCGCAGGAGGTAGCGCGTCAGTCTCATAATCTGAAGGTCGTGAGTTCAATCCTCACACGAGGCAATTGAAGCTTTTTGAACGGATGAACAACTAACCCTAAGCTGTTGAAGTGCTATTTCCCCAGTTAGTCGTATGTCGAGTGCAGTCCTAAGCAAAGCTTCTACAGACGTGAGAGTCTCGTAGTTTGCAAATAGTGCACATATAAGTCCGCTCACTCTATCTGTGTTTGCAATTTGACAGTAAACACTATGATTCCTCCCTCTCTTTGCTTGCAGTGTTGTTATCTCTGTGGCTACAAACGTGCATGTTGACAGGTCTACACGAGTTGCGCAGTGGACTGGTTTGTTTTCTAGAAATTCTATCATAGACAGCAATTTATTTTGTGTCCACTTCTCTCCACCACCTGTTCAGTCTTTTTCCTTGATGGCATCTGTTTAGTCACCGCTGCTGAGATATAATGCTAATATTCTGGAGTGTGTCAGCTCCCAGTTGCTTTACAGAAAGAACTTCCTGCATTGTCACAGCTCTAACAGGGAAGATCGGGCTTGATCAGACCGCGTAACACCCGATGGATTCACGCACGACTGGGATTTAGTGGGTGGAACACATTTAGGAAAAGTTTAAGACACGCACCCTGCCGTGCATGGTTGCTTTGGCAAGATCTGGAATCGAAAAAGGAAATGGCGCATGTCTCACTTATTACTCATGGACTGACAAGCTTTTGAGCACTTGAAATGGCCATTTGCCACTTTGTGCCAGTGAAACTGTAGAAGTCCTAATTGACCTTCAAATAGTCCTAGGAATTGAAGTAGAAATAGCTGCTCTGTTGTCATGGGCCACAGTTTAAGGTGTTGGTGTCAAACTCCAATGTGGTCTCTTGCAGCCTAGAGAATTAAGTTGCTTATCTGAGGTGATTTCTGCTGAGCCACGTGCCACCAGTGGGGAGAGCTTGAACTCCCTGATCCTTTACTGAAACATCTACCTGCCGCATGGCAGTGTATTCTTTCATGTAGTAGAGGAAGGTTTAACCTTCTTGCCTGCGTGAGTTAAATGTCAGATAAACACTCTTCAGCTATTGGACCTTCAACGTAGATCAATAAAAGATCTGGAGGAGCCTATTTCTCATGCGCAAGTTACAGTGGTGTTTGCCTATGCTTCTCTTCCATAACTTGTAGCAGCATTCCTGGGACAGCTTTGTCTTTTCTCTTAAGCTATAACACTGTTAACTCCAATGACACCCCCCCTCCCCACGACGACCAGCACAAGTCAGTAACAAGATGGACTTGCAATTAACAAGTACATCTCAAGTCTTGACAGTCAAATCCTGTCTCAAGTCCCAACTCAACTCATGCATGTCCAAAGTCAAGATGGGCATTTACCAAGTCCCAGTCATGCCACCACGTTTAATGTCATTTCAATATTTGACACCAACAAAGTATTTGATGTAGTGCACGAAACTGACAAATAGCTTTTTTCAATATATTTTTAGTACAAGACAAGAAGATGCAAATACATATGAAATGACTGCAAGCGCTTTAAACAATGAAGTACAACTGATTTTAACAGAAACTACTGAGAACTTGTATGACAAGTGCAGCTAGACCAGAAAAATCAACAGTATAAACAGAATGTTGGAAGAAACCACCCTTCATATTAGTTATTAGGCTGTCCTTTGTTATTAGCATGCTACTGTTACTTAGCTAGCTAGCTAGGCTAATGAATTATTAAGTAATCTAAAGTAGAGAGACACAGAATTACTCTTTGTGCAGCCTGAAATGTCAAAGTCTGAAGTTGCATCTCCATATTCTTTCACTCTTCGTTCTCCGCTTTTAACAGTGTCGGAGTGTTATCTTAAGACTTGTATTTGTATTTCTTTTTGAACACTTGTAAAAAAACCCAACAAATTCAAAGCATTTTGGCTATCCCTGTATGATAAAGGTGTGATTAATACGGATTACAAATTTGCCTTTGACTCTATTTGCAATATGTTTTGTTATTCTATTGCAATGTAGTGTACCGAGCTGTATCGTCTTGTCAACGTTCAGCTTACGTCAAGCGATGTCCTGCAATACTCCATTTCCAATGTGCAAGTTTCCATTTTGTTGACTTACATTTCTGCTCACATGGACTAACAGCATTCCAGGGAAAGCTTTACATGACATCTTCGTCAGCTAGGTGTAATTTTTTTAATGAACAAAAGCAGTGCTCATGCCAACCTGCTGAGCCACCTTGAGCGGTCCCGCGTGTCCACGGACTGCACTGCGCCAGCCTCGTTAGCGCAGGAGGTAGCGCGTCAGTCTCATAATCTGAAGGTCGTGAGTTCAATCCTCACACGAGGCAATTGAAGCTTTTTGAACGGATGAACAACTAACCCTAAGCTGTTGAAGTGCTATTTCCCCAGTTAGTCGTATGTCGAGTGCAGTCCTAAGCAAAGCTTCTACAGACGTGAGAGTCTCGTAGTTTGCAAATAGTGCACATATAAGTCCGCTCACTCTATCTGTGTTTGCAATTTGACAGTAAACACTATGATTCCTCCCTCTCTTTGCTTGCAGTGTTGTTATCTCTGTGGCTACAAACGTGCATGTTGACAGGTCTACACGAGTTGCGCAGTGGACTGGTTTGTTTTCTAGAAATTCTATCATAGACAGCAATTTATTTTGTGTCCACTTCTCTCCACCACCTGTTCAGTCTTTTTCCTTGATGGCATCTGTTTAGTCACCGCTGCTGAGATATAATGCTAATATTCTGGAGTGTGTCAGCTCCCAGTTGCTTTACAGAAAGAACTTCCTGCATTGTCACAGCTCTAACAGGGAAGATCGGGCTTGATCAGACCGCGTAACACCCGATGGATTCACGCACGACTGGGATTTAGTGGGTGGAACACATTTAGGAAAAGTTTAAGACACGCACCCTGCCGTGCATGGTTGCTTTGGCAAGATCTGGAATCGAAAAAGGAAATGGCGCATGTCTCACTTATTACTCATGGACTGACAAGCTTTTGAGCACTTGAAATGGCCATTTGCCACTTTGTGCCAGTGAAACTGTAGAAGTCCTAATTGACCTTCAAATAGTCCTAGGAATTGAAGTAGAAATAGCTGCTCTGTTGTCATGGGCCACAGTTTAAGGTGTTGGTGTCAAACTCCAATGTGGTCTCTTGCAGCCTAGAGAATTAAGTTGCTTATCTGAGGTGATTTCTGCTGAGCCACGTGCCACCAGTGGGGAGAGCTTGAACTCCCTGATCCTTTACTGAAACATCTACCTGCCGCATGGCAGTGTATTCTTTCATGTAGTAGAGGAAGGTTTAACCTTCTTGCCTGCGTGAGTTAAATGTCAGATAAACACTCTTCAGCTATTGGACCTTCAACGTAGATCAATAAAAGATCTGGAGGAGCCTATTTCTCATGCGCAAGTTACAGTGGTGTTTGCCTATGCTTCTCTTCCATAACTTGTAGCAGCATTCCTGGGACAGCTTTGTCTTTTCTCTTAAGCTATAACACTGTTAACTCCAATGACACCCCCCCTCCCCACGACGACCAGCACAAGTCAGTAACAAGATGGACTTGCAATTAACAAGTACATCTCAAGTCTTGACAGTCAAATCCTGTCTCAAGTCCCAACTCAACTCATGCATGTCCAAAGTCAAGATGGGCATTTACCAAGTCCCAGTCATGCCACCACGTTTAATGTCATTTCAATATTTGACACCAACAAAGTATTTGATGTAGTGCACGAAACTGACAAATAGCTTTTTTCAATATATTTTTAGTACAAGACAAGAAGATGCAAATACATATGAAATGACTGCAAGCGCTTTAAACAATGAAGTACAACTGATTTTAACAGAAACTACTGAGAACTTGTATGACAAGTGCAGCTAGACCAGAAAAATCAACAGTATAAACAGAATGTTGGAAGAAACCACCCTTCATATTAGTTATTAGGCTGTCCTTTGTTATTAGCATGCTACTGTTACTTAGCTAGCTAGCTAGGCTAATGAATTATTAAGTAATCTAAAGTAGAGAGACACAGAATTACTCTTTGTGCAGCCTGAAATGTCAAAGTCTGAAGTTGCATCTCCATATTCTTTCACTCTTCGTTCTCCGCTTTTAACAGTGTCGGAGTGTTATCTTAAGACTTGTATTTGTATTTCTTTTTGAACACTTGTAAAAAAACCCAACAAATTCAAAGCATTTTGGCTATCCCTGTATGATAAAGGTGTGATTAATACGGATTACAAATTTGCCTTTGACTCTATTTGCAATATGTTTTGTTATTCTATTGCAATGTAGTGTACCGAGCTGTATCGTCTTGTCAACGTTCAGCTTACGTCAAGCGATGTCCTGCAATACTCCATTTCCAATGTGCAAGTTTCCATTTTGTTGACTTACATTTCTGCTCACATGGACTAACAGCATTCCAGGGAAAGCTTTACATGACATCTTCGTCAGCTAGGTGTAATTTTTTTAATGAACAAAAGCAGTGCTCATGCCAACCTGCTGAGCCACCTTGAGCGGTCCCGCGTGTCCACCGACTGCACTGCGCCAGCCTCGTTAGCGCAGGAGGTAGCGCGTCAGTCTCATAATCTGAAGGTCGTGAGTTCAATCCTCACACGAGGCAATTGAAGCTTTTTGAACGGATGAACAACTAACCCTAAGCTGTTGAAGTGCTATTTCCCCAGTTAGTCGTATGTTGAGTGCAGTCCTAAGCAAAGCTTCTACAGACGTGAGAGTCTCGTAGTTTGCAAATAGTGCACATATAAGTCCGCTCACTCTATCTGTGTTTGCAATTTGACAGTAAACACTATGATTCCTCCCTCTCTTTGCTTGCAGTGTTGTTATCTCTGTGGCTACAAACGTGCATGTTGACAGGTCTACACGAGTTGCGCAGTGGACTGGTTTGTTTTCTAGAAATTCTATCATAGACAGCAATTTATTTTGTGTCCACTTCTCTCCACCACCTGTTCAGTCTTTTTCCTTGATGGCATCTGTTTAGTCACCGCTGCTGAGATATAATGCTAATATTCTGGAGTGTGTCAGCTCCCAGTTGCTTTACAGAAAAAACTTCCTGCATTGTCACAGCTCTAACAGGGAAGATCGGGCTTGATCAGACCGCGTAACACCCGATGGATTCACGCACGACTGGGATTTAGTGGGTGGAACACATTTAGGAAAAGTTTAAGACACGCACCCTGCCGTGCATGGTTGCTTTGGCAAGATCTGGAATCGAAAAAGGAAATGGCGCATGTCTCACTTATTACTCATGGACTGACAAGCTTTTGAGCACTTGAAATGGCCATTTGCCACTTTGTGCCAGTGAAACTGTAGAAGTCCTAATTGACCTTCAAATAGTCCTAGGAATTGAAGTAGAAACAGCTGCTCTGTTGTCATGGGCCACAGTTTAAGGTGTTGGTGTCAAACTCCAATGTGGTCTCTTGCAGCCTAGAGAATTAAGTTGCTTATCTGAGGTGATTTCTGCTGAGCCACGTGCCACCAGTGGGGAGAGCTTGAACTCCCTGATCCTTTACTGAAACATCTACCTGCCGCATGGCAGTGTATTCTTTCATGTAGTAGAGGAAGGTTTAACCTTCTTGCCTGCGTGAGTTAAATGTCAGATAAACACTCTTCAGCTATTGGACCTTCAACGTAGATCAATAAAAGATCTGGAGGAGCCTATTTCTCATGCGCAAGTTACAGTGGTGTTTGCCTATGCTTCTCTTCCATAACTTGTAGCAGCATTCCTGGGACAGCTTTGTCTTTTCTCTTAAGCTATAACACTGTTAACTCCAATGACACCCCCCCTCCCCACGACGACCAGCACAAGTCAGTAACAAGATGTACTTGCAATTAACAAGTACATCTCAAGTCTTGACAGTCAAATCCTGTCTCAAGTCCCAACTCAACTCATGCATGTCCAAAGTCAAGATGGGCATTTACCAAGTCCCAGTCATGCCACCACGTTTAATGTCATTTCAATATTTGACACCAACAAAGTATTTGATGTAGTGCACGAAACTGACAAATAGCTTTTTTCAATATATTTTTAGTACAAGACAAGAAGATGCAAATACATATGAAATGACTGCAAGCGCTTTAAACAATGAAGTACAACTGATTTTAACAGAAACTACTGAGAACTTGTATGACAAGTGCAGCTAGACCAGAAAAATCAACAGTATAAACAGAATGTTGGAAGAAACCACCCTTCATATTAGTTATTAGGCTGTCCTTTGTTATTAGCATGCTACTGTTACTTAGCTAGCTAGGCTAATGAATTATTAAGTAATCTAAAGTAGAGAGACACAGAATTACTCTTTGTGCAGCCTGAAATGTCAAAGTCTGAAGTTGCATCTCCATATTCTTTCACTCTTCGTTCTCCGCTTTTAACAGTGTCGGAGTGTTATCTTAAGACTTGTATTTGTATTTCTTTTTGAACACTTGTAAAAAAACCCAACAAATTCAAAGCATTTTGGCTATCCCTGTATGATAAAGGTGTGATTAATACGGATTACAAATTTGCCTTTGACTCTATTTGCAATATGTTTTGTTATTCTATTGCAATGTAGTGTACCGAGCTGTATCGTCTTGTCAACGTTCAGCTTACGTCAAGCGATGTCCTGCAATACTCCATTTCCAATGTGCAAGTTTCCATTTTGTTGACTTACATTTCTGCTCACATGGACTAACAGCATTCCAGGGAAAGCTTTACATGACATCTTCGTCAGCTAGGTGTAATTTTTTTAATGAACAAAAGCAGTGCTCATGCCAACCTGCTGAGCCACCTTGAGCGGTCCCGCGTGTCCACGGACTGCACTGCGCCAGCCTCGTTAGCGCAGGAGGTAGCGCGTCAGTCTCATAATCTGAAGGTCGTGAGTTCAATCCTCACACGAGGCAATTGAAGCTTTTTGAACGGATGAACAACTAACCCTAAGCTGTTGAAGTGCTATTTCCCCAGTTAGTCGTATGTCGAGTGCAGTCCTAAGCAAAGCTTCTACAGACGTGAGAGTCTCGTAGTTTGCAAATAGTGCACATATAAGTCCGCTCACTCTATCTGTGTTTGCAATTTGACAGTAAACACTATGATTCCTCCCTCTCTTTGCTTGCAGTGTTGTTATCTCTGTGGCTACAAACGTGCATGTTGACAGGTCTACACGAGTTGCGCAGTGGACTGGTTTGTTTTCTAGAAATTCTATCATAGACAGCAATTTATTTTGTGTCCACTTCTCTCCACCACCTGTTCAGTCTTTTTCCTTGATGGCATCTGTTTAGTCACCGCTGCTGAGATATAATGCTAATATTCTGGAGTGTGTCAGCTCCCAGTTGCTTTACAGAAAGAACTTCCTGCATTGTCACAGCTCTAACAGGGAAGATCGGGCTTGATCAGACCGCGTAACACCCGATGGATTCACGCACGACTGGGATTTAGTGGGTGGAACACATTTAGGAAAAGTTTAAGACACGCACCCTGCCGTGCATGGTTGCTTTGGCAAGATCTGGAATCGAAAAAGGAAATGGCGCATGTCTCACTTATTACTCATGGACTGACAAGCTTTTGAGCACTTGAAATGGCCATTTGCCACTTTGTGCCAGTGAAACTGTAGAAGTCCTAATTGACCTTCAAATAGTCCTAGGAATTGAAGTAGAAACAGCTGCTCTGTTGTCATGGGCCACAGTTTAAGGTGTTGGTGTCAAACTCCAATGTGGTCTCTTGCAGCCTAGAGAATTAAGTTGCTTATCTGAGGTGATTTCTGCTGAGCCACGTGCCACCAGTGGGGAGAGCTTGAACTCCCTGATCCTTTACTGAAACATCTACCTGCCGCATGGCAGTGTATTCTTTCATGTAGTAGAGGAAGGTTTAACCTTCTTGCCTGCGTGAGTTAAATGTCAGATAAACACTCTTCAGCTATTGGACCTTCAACGTAGATCAATAAAAGATCTGGAGGAGCCTATTTCTCATGCGCAAGTTACAGTGGTGTTTGCCTATGCTTCTCTTCCATAACTTGTAGCAGCATTCCTGGGACAGCTTTGTCTTTTCTCTTAAGCTATAACACTGTTAACTCCAATGACACCCCCCCTCCCCACGACGACCAGCACAAGTCAGTAACAAGATGTACTTGCAATTAACAAGTACATCTCAAGTCTTGACAGTCAAATCCTGTCTCAAGTCCCAACTCAACTCATGCATGTCCAAAGTCAAGATGGGCATTTACCAAGTCCCAGTCATGCCACCACGTTTAATGTCATTTCAATATTTGACACCAACAAAGTATTTGATGTAGTGCACGAAACTGACAAATAGCTTTTTTCAATATATTTTTAGTACAAGACAAGAAGATGCAAATACATATGAAATGACTGCAAGCGCTTTAAACAATGAAGTACAACTGATTTTAACAGAAACTACTGAGAACTTGTATGACAAGTGCAGCTAGACCAGAAAAATCAACAGTATAAACAGAATGTTGGAAGAAACCACCCTTCATATTAGTTATTAGGCTGTCCTTTGTTATTAGCATGCTACTGTTACTTAGCTAGCTAGGCTAATGAATTATTAAGTAATCTAAAGTAGAGAGACACAGAATTACTCTTTGTGCAGCCTGAAATGTCAAAGTCTGAAGTTGCATCTCCATATTCTTTCACTCTTCGTTCTCCGCTTTTAACAGTGTCGGAGTGTTATCTTAAGACTTGTATTTGTATTTCTTTTTGAACACTTGTAAAAAAACCCAACAAATTCAAAGCATTTTGGCTATCCCTGTATGATAAAGGTGTGATTAATACGGATTACAAATTTGCCTTTGACTCTATTTGCAATATGTTTTGTTATTCTATTGCAATGTAGTGTACCGAGCTGTATCGTCTTGTCAACGTTCAGCTTACGTCAAGCGATGTCCTGCAATACTCCATTTCCAATGTGCAAGTTTCCATTTTGTTGACTTACATTTCTGCTCACATGGACTAACAGCATTCCAGGGAAAGCTTTACATGACATCTTCGTCAGCTAGGTGTAATTTTTTTAATGAACAAAAGCAGTGCTCATGCCAACCTGCTGAGCCACCTTGAGCGGTCCCGCGTGTCCACGGACTGCACTGCGCCAGCCTCGTTAGCGCAGGAGGTAGCGCGTCAGTCTCATAATCTGAAGGTCGTGAGTTCAATCCTCACACGAGGCAATTGAAGCTTTTTGAACGGATGAACAACTAACCCTAAGCTGTTGAAGTGCTATTTCCCCAGTTAGTCGTATGTCGAGTGCAGTCCTAAGCAAAGCTTCTACAGACGTGAGAGTCTCGTAGTTTGCAAATAGTGCACATATAAGTCCGCTCACTCTATCTGTGTTTGCAATTTGACAGTAAACACTATGATTCCTCCCTCTCTTTGCTTGCAGTGTTGTTATCTCTGTGGCTACAAACGTGCATGTTGACAGGTCTACACGAGTTGCGCAGTGGACTGGTTTGTTTTCTAGAAATTCTATCATAGACAGCAATTTATTTTGTGTCCACTTCTCTCCACCACCTGTTCAGTCTTTTTCCTTGATGGCATCTGTTTAGTCACCGCTGCTGAGATATAATGCTAATATTCTGGAGTGTGTCAGCTCCCAGTTGCTTTACAGAAAGAACTTCCTGCATTGTCACAGCTCTAACAGGGAAGATCGGGCTTGATCAGACCGCGTAACACCCGATGGATTCACGCACGACTGGGATTTAGTGGGTGGAACACATTTAGGAAAAGTTTAAGACACGCACCCTGCCGTGCATGGTTGCTTTGGCAAGATCTGGAATCGAAAAAGGAAATGGCGCATGTCTCACTTATTACTCATGGACTGACAAGCTTTTGAGCACTTGAAATGGCCATTTGCCACTTTGTGCCAGTGAAACTGTAGAAGTCCTAATTGACCTTCAAATAGTCCTAGGAATTGAAGTAGAAATAGCTGCTCTGTTGTCATGGGCCACAGTTTAAGGTCTTGGTGTCAAACTCCAATGTGGTCTCTTGCAGCCTAGAGAATTAAGTTGCTTATCTGAGGTGATTTCTGCTGAGCCACGTGCCACCAGTGGGGAGAGCTTGAACTCCCTGATCCTTTACTGAAACATCTACCTGCCGCATGGCAGTGTATTCTTTCATGTAGTAGAGGAAGGTTTAACCTTCTTGCCTGCGTGAGTTAAATGTCAGATAAACACTCTTCAGCTATTGGACCTTCAACGTAGATCAATAAAAGATCTGGAGGAGCCTATTTCTCATGCGCAAGTTACAGTGGTGTTTGCCTATGCTTCTCTTCCATAACTTGTAGCAGCATTCCTGGGACAGCTTTGTCTTTTCTCTTAAGCTATAACACTGTTAACTCCAATGACACCCCCCCTCCCCACGACGACCAGCACAAGTCAGTAACAAGATGGACTTGCAATTAACAAGTACATCTCAAGTCTTGACAGTCAAATCCTGTCTCAAGTCCCAACTCAACTCATGCATGTCCAAAGTTAAGATGGGCATTTACCAAGTCCCAGTCATGCCACCACGTTTAATGTCATTTCAATATTTGACACCAACAAAGTATTTGATGTAGTGCACGAAACTGACAAATAGCTTTTTTCAATATATTTTTAGTACAAGACAAGAAGATGCAAATACATATGAAATGACTGCAAGCGCTTTAAACAATGAAGTACAACTGATTTTAACAGAAACTACTGAGAACTTGTATGACAAGTGCAGCTAGACCAGAAAAATCAACAGTATAAACAGAATGTTGGAAGAAACCACCCTTCATATTAGTTATTAGGCTGTCCTTTGTTATTAGCATGCTACTGTTACTTAGCTAGCTAGCTAGGCTAATGAATTATTAAGTAATCTAAAGTAGAGAGACACAGAATTACTCTTTGTGCAGCCTGAAATGTCAAAGTCTGAAGTTGCATCTCCATATTCTTTCACTCTTCGTTCTCCGCTTTTAACAGTGTCGGAGTGTTATCTTAAGACTTGTATTTGTATTTCTTTTTGAACACTTGTAAAAAAACCCAACAAATTCAAAGCATTTTGGCTATCCCTGTATGATAAAGGTGTGATTAATACGGATTACAAATTTGCCTTTGACTCTATTTGCAATATGTTTTGTTATTCTATTGCAATGTAGTGTACCGAGCTGTATCGTCTTGTCAACGTTCAGCTTACGTCAAGCGATGTCCTGCAATACTCCATTTCCAATGTGCAAGTTTCCATTTTGTTGACTTACATTTCTGCTCACATGGACTAACAGCATTCCAGGGAAAGCTTTACATGACATCTTCGTCAGCTAGGTGTAATTTTTTTAATGAACAAAAGCAGTGCTCATGCCAACCTGCTGAGCCACCTTGAGCGGTCCCGCGTGTCCACGGACTGCTCTGCGCCAGCCTCGTTAGCGCAGGAGGTAGCGCGTCAGTCTCATAATCTGAAGGTCGTGAGTTCAATCCTCACACGAGGCAATTGAAGCTTTTGGAACGGATGAACAACTAACCCTAAGCTGTTGAAGTGCTATTTCCCCAGTTAGTCGTATGTCGATTGCAGTCCTAAGCAAAGCTTCTACAGACGTGAGAGTCTCGTAGTTTGCAAATAGTGCACATATAAGTCCGCTCACTCTATCTGTGTTTGCAATTTGACAGTGAACACTATGATTCCTCCCTCTCTTTGCTTGCAGTGTTGTTATCTCTGTGGCTACAAACGTGCATGTTGACAGGTCTACACGAGTTGCGCAGTGGACTGGTTTGTTTTCTAGAAATTCTATCATAGACAGCAATTTATTTTGTGTCCACTTCTCTCCACCACCTGTTCAGTCTTTTTCCTTGATGGCATCTGTTTAGTCACCGCTGCTGAGATATAATGCTAATATTCTGGAGTGTGTCAGCTCCCAGTTGCTTTACAGAAAGAACTTCCTGCATTGTCACAGCTCTAACAGGGAAGATCGGGCTTGATCAGACCGCGTAACACCCGATGGATTCACGCACGACTGGGATTTAGTGGGTGGAACACATTTAGGAAAAGTTTAAGACACGCACCCTGCCGTGCATGGTTGCTTTGGCAAGATCTGGAATCGAAAAAGGAAATGGCGCATGTCTCACTTATTACTCATGGACTGACAAGCTTTTGAGCACTTGAAATGGCCATTTGCCACTTTGTGCCAGTGAAACTGTAGAAGTCCTAATTGACCTTCAAATAGTCCTAGGAATTGAAGTAGAAATAGCTGCTCTGTTGTCATGGGCCACAGTTTAAGGTCTTGGTGTCAAACTCCAATGTGGTCTCTTGCAGCCTAGAGAATTAAGTTGCTTATCTGAGGTGATTTCTGCTGAGCCACGTGCCACCAGTGGGGAGAGCTTGAACTCCCTGATCCTTTACTGAAACATCTACCTGCCGCATGGCAGTGTATTCTTTCATGTAGTAGAGGAAGGTTTAACCTTCTTGCCTGCGTGAGTTAAATGTCAGATAAACACTCTTCAGCTATTGGACCTTCAACGTAGATCAATAAAAGATCTGGAGGAGCCTATTTCTCATGCGCAAGTTACAGTGGTGTTTGCCTATGCTTCTCTTCCATAACTTGTAGCAGCATTCCTGGGACAGCTTTGTCTTTTCTCTTAAGCTATAACACTGTTAACTCCAATGACACCCCCCCTCCCCACGACGACCAGCACAAGTCAGTAACAAGATGGACTTGCAATTAACAAGTACATCTCAAGTCTTGACAGTCAAATCCTGTCTCAAGTCCCAACTCAACTCATGCATGTCCAAAGTTAAGATGGGCATTTACCAAGTCCCAGTCATGCCACCACGTTTAATGTCATTTCAATATTTGACACCAACAAAGTATTTGATGTAGTGCACGAAACTGACAAATAGCTTTTTTCAATATATTTTTAGTACAAGACAAGAAGATGCAAATACATATGAAATGACTGCAAGCGCTTTAAACAATGAAGTACAACTGATTTTAACAGAAACTACTGAGAACTTGTATGACAAGTGCAGCTAGACCAGAAAAATCAACAGTATAAACAGAATGTTGGAAGAAACCACCCTTCATATTAGTTATTAGGCTGTCCTTTGTTATTAGCATGCTACTGTTACTTAGCTAGCTAGCTAGGCTAATGAATTATTAAGTAATCTAAAGTAGAGAGACACAGAATTACTCTTTGTGCAGCCTGAAATGTCAAAGTCTGAAGTTGCATCTCCATATTCTTTCACTCTTCGTTCTCCGCTTTTAACAGTGTCGGAGTGTTATCTTAAGACTTGTATTTGTATTTCTTTTTGAACACTTGTAAAAAAAAACAACAAATTCAAAGCATTTTGGCTATCCCTGTATGATAAAGGTGTGATTAATACGGATTACAAATTTGCCTTTGACTCTATTTGCAATATGTTTTGTTATTCTATTGCAATGTAGTGTACCGAGCTGTATCGTCTTGTCAACGTTCAGCTTACGTCAAGCGATGTCCTGCAATACTCCATTTCCAATGTGCAAGTTTCCATTTTGTTGACTTACATTTCTGCTCACATGGACTAACAGCATTCCAGGGAAAGCTTTACATGACATCTTCGTCAGCTAGGTGTAATTTTTTTAATGAACAAAAGCAGTGCTCATGCCAACCTGCTGAGCCACCTTGAGCGGTCCCGCGTGTCCACGGACTGCACTGCGCCAGCCTCGTTAGCGCAGGAGGTAGCGCGTCAGTCTCATAATCTGAAGGTCGTGAGTTCAATCCTCACACGAGGCAATTGAAGCTTTTTGAACGGATGAACAACTAACCCTAAGCTGTTGAAGTGCTATTTCCCCAGTTAGTCGTATGTCGAGTGCAGTCCTAAGCAAAGCTTCTACAGACGTGAGAGTCTCGTAGTTTGCAAATAGTGCACATATAAGTCCGCTCACTCTATCTGTGTTTGCAATTTGACAGTAAACACTATGATTCCTCCCTCTCTTTGCTTGCAGTGTTGTTATCTCTGTGGCTACAAACGTGCATGTTGACAGGTCTACACGAGTTGCGCAGTGGACTGGTTTGTTTTCTAGAAATTCTATCATAGACAGCAATTTATTTTGTGTCCACTTCTCTCCACCACCTGTTCAGTCTTTTTCCTTGATGGCATCTGTTTAGTCACCGCTGCTGAGATATAATGCTAATATTCTGGAGTGTGTCAGCTCCCAGTTGCTTTACAGAAAGAACTTCCTGCATTGTCACAGCTCTAACAGGGAAGATCGGGCTTGATCAGACCGCGTAACACCCGATGGATTCACGCACGACTGGGATTTAGTGGGTGGAACACATTTAGGAAAAGTTTAAGACACGCACCCTGCCGTGCATGGTTGCTTTGGCAAGATCTGGAATCGAAAAAGGAAATGGCGCATGTCTCACTTATTACTCATGGACTGACAAGCTTTTGAGCACTTGAAATGGCCATTTGCCACTTTGTGCCAGTGAAACTGTAGAAGTCCTAATTGACCTTCAAATAGTCCTAGGAATTGAAGTAGAAATAGCTGCTCTGTTGTCATGGGCCACAGTTTAAGGTGTTGGTGTCAAACTCCAATGTGGTCTCTTGCAGCCTAGAGAATTAAGTTGCTTATCTGAGGTGATTTCTGCTGAGCCACGTGCCACCAGTGGGGAGAGCTTGAACTCCCTGATCCTTTACTGAAACATCTACCTGCCGCATGGCAGTGTATTCTTTCATGTAGTAGAGGAAGGTTTAACCTTCTTGCCTGCGTGAGTTAAATGTCAGATAAACACTCTTCAGCTATTGGACCATCAACGTAGATCAATAAAAGATCTGGAGGAGCCTATTTCTCATGCGCAAGTTACAGTGGTGTTTGCCTATGCTTCTCTTCCATAACTTGTAGCAGCATTCCTGGGACAGCTTTGTCTTTTCTCTTAAGCTATAACACTGTTAACTCCAATGACACCCCCCCTCCCCACGACGACCAGCACAAGTCAGTAACAAGATGTACTTGCAATTAACAAGTACATCTCAAGTCTTGACAGTCAAATCCTGTCTCAAGTCCCAACTCAACTCATGCATGTCCAAAGTCAAGATGGGCATTTACCAAGTCCCAGTCATGCCACCACGTTTAATGTCATTTCAATGTTTGACACCAACAAAGTATTTGATGTAGTGCACGAAACTGACAAATAGCTTTTTTCAATATATTTTTAGTACAAGACAAGAAGATGCAAATACATATGAAATGACTGCAAGCGCTTTAAACAATGAAGTACAACTGATTTTAACAGAAACTACTGAGAACTTGTATGACAAGTGCAGCTAGACCAGAAAAATCAACAGTATAAACAGAATGTTGGAAGAAACCACCCTTCATATTAGTTATTAGGCTGTCCTTTGTTATTAGCGTGCTACTGTTACGTAGGTAGCTAGCTAGGCTAATGAATTATTAAGTAATCTAAAGTAGAGAGACACAGAATTACTCTTTGTGCAGCCTGAAATGTCAAAGTCTGAAGTTGCATCTCCATATTCTTTCACTCTTCGTTCTCCGCTTTTAACAGTGTCGGAGTGTTATCTTAAGACTTGTATTTGTATTTCTTTTTGAACACTTGTAAAAAAACCCAACAAATTCAAAGCATTTTGGCTATCCCTGTATGATAAAGGTGTGATTAATACGGATTACAAATTTGCCTTTGACTCTATTTGCAATATGTTTTGTTATTCTATTGCAATGTAGTGTACCGAGCTGTATCGTCTTGTCAACGTTCAGCTTACGTCAAGCGATGTCCTGCAATACTCCATTTCCAATGTGCAAGTTTCCATTTTGTTGACTTACATTTCTGCTCACATGGACTAACAGCATTCCAGGGAAAGCTTTACATGACATCTTCGTCAGCTAGGTGTAATTTTTTTAATGAACAAAAGCAGTGCTCATGCCAACCTGCTGAGCCACCTTGAGCGGTCCCGCGTGTCCACGGACTGCACTGCGCCAGCCTCGTTAGCGCAGGAGGTAGCGCGTCAGTCTCATAATCTGAAGGTCGTGAGTTCAATCCTCACACGAGGCAATTGAAGCTTTTTGAACGGATGAACAACTAACCCTAAGCTGTTGAAGTGCTATTTCCCCAGTTAGTCGTATGTCGAGTGCAGTCCTAAGCAAAGCTTCTACAGACGTGAGAGTCTCGTAGTTTGCAAATAGTGCACATATAAGTCCGCTCACTCTATCTGTGTTTGCAATTTGACAGTAAACACTATGATTCCTCCCTCTCTTTGCTTGCAGTGTTGTTATCTCTGTGGCTACAAACGTGCATGTTGACAGGTCTACACGAGTTGCGCAGTGGACTGGTTTGTTTTCTAGAAATTCTATCATAGACAGCAATTTATTTTGTGTCCACTTCTCTCCACCACCTGTTCAGTCTTTTTCCTTGATGGCATCTGTTTAGTCACCGCTGCTGAGATATAATGCTAATATTCTGGAGTGTGTCAGCTCCCAGTTGCTTTACAGAAAGAACTTCCTGCATTGTCACAGCTCTAACAGGGAAGATCGGGCTTGATCAGACCGCGTAACACCCGATGGATTCACGCACGACTGGGATTTAGTGGGTGGAACACATTTAGGAAAAGTTTAAGACACGCACCCTGCCGTGCATGGTTGCTTTGGCAAGATCTGGAATCGAAAAAGGAAATGGCGCATGTCTCACTTATTACTCATGGACTGACAAGCTTTTGAGCACTTGAAATGGCCATTTGCCACTTTGTGCCAGTGAAACTGTAGAAGTCCTAATTGACCTTCAAATAGTCCTAGGAATTGAAGTAGAAACAGCTGCTCTGTTGTCATGGGCCACAGTTTAAGGTCTTGGTGTCAAACTCCAATGTGGTCTCTTGCAGCCTAGAGAATTAAGTTGCTTATCTGAGGTGATTTCTGCTGAGCCACGTGCCACCAGTGGGGAGAGCTTGAACTCCCTGATCCTTTACTGAAACATCTACCTGCCGCATGGCAGTGTATTCTTTCATGTAGTAGAGGAAGGTTTAACCTTCTTGCCTGCGTGAGTTAAATGTCAGATAAACACTCTTCAGCTATTGGACCTTCAACGTAGATCAATAAAAGATCTGGAGGAGCCTATTTCTCATGCGCAAGTTACAGTGGTGTTTGCCTATGCTTCTCTTCCATAACTTGTAGCAGCATTCCTGGGACAGCTTTGTCTTTTCTCTTAAGCTATAACACTGTTAACTCCAATGACACCCCCCCTCCCCACGACGACCAGCACAAGTCAGTAACAAGATGTACTTGCAATTAACAAGTACATCTCAAGTCTTGACAGTCAAATCCTGTCTCAAGTCCCAACTCAACTCATGCATGTCCAAAGTCAAGATGGGCATTTACCAAGTCCCAGTCATGCCACCACGTTTAATGTCATTTCAATATTTGACACCAACAAAGTATTTGATGTAGTGCACGAAACTGACAAATAGCTTTTTTCAATATATTTTTAGTACAAGACAAGAAGATGCAAATACATATGAAATGACTGCAAGCGCTTTAAACAATGAAGTACAACTGATTTTAACAGAAACTACTGAGAACTTGTATGACAAGTGCAGCTAGACCAGAAAAATCAACAGTATAAACAGAATGTTGGAAGAAACCACCCTTCATATTAGTTATTAGGCTGTCCTTTGTTATTAGCGTGCTACTGTTACTTAGCTAGCTAGCTAGGCTAATGAATTATTAAGTAATCTAAAGTAGAGAGACACAGAATTACTCTTTGTGCAGCCTGAAATGTCAAAGTCTGAAGTTGCATCTCCATATTCTTTCACTCTTCGTTCTCCGCTTTTAACAGTGTCGGAGTGTTATCTTAAGACTTGTATTTGTATTTCTTTTTGAACACTTGTAAAAAAAAACAACAAATTCAAAGCATTTTGGCTATCCCTGTATGATAAAGGTGTGATTAATACGGATTACAAATTTGCCTTTGACTCTATTTGCAATATGTTTTGTTATTCTATTGCAATGTAGTGTACCGAGCTGTATCGTCTTGTCAACGTTCAGCTTACGTCAAGCGATGTCCTGCAATACTCCATTTCCAATGTGCAAGTTTCCATTTTGTTGACTTACATTTCTGCTCACATGGACTAACAGCATTCCAGGGAAAGCTTTACATGACATCTTCGTCAGCTAGGTGTAATTTTTTTAATGAACAAAAGCAGTGCTCATGCCAACCTGCTGAGCCACCTTGAGCGGTCCCGCGTGTCCCCGGACTGCACTGCGCCAGCCTCGTTAGCGCAGGAGGTAGCGCGTCAGTCTCATAATCTGAAGGTCGTGAGTTCAATCCTCACACGAGGCAATTGAAGCTTTTTGAACGGATGAACAACTAACCCTAAGCTGTTGAAGTGCTATTTCCCCAGTTAGTCGTATGTCGAGTGCAGTCCTAAGCAAAGCTTCTACAGACGTGAGAGTCTCGTAGTTTGCAAATAGTGCACATATAAGTCCGCTCACTCTATCTGTGTTTGCAATTTGACAGTAAACACTATGATTCCTCCCTCTCTTTGCTTGCAGTGTTGTTATCTCTGTGGCTACAAACGTGCATGTTGACAGGTCTACACGAGTTGCGCAGTGGACTGGTTTATTTTCTAGAAATTCTATCATAGACAGCAATTTATTTTGTGTCCACTTCTCTCCACCACCTGTTCAGTCTTTTTCCTTGATGGCATCTGTTTAGTCACCGCTGCTGAGATATAATGCTAATATTCTGGAGTGTGTCAGCTCCCAGTTGCTTTACAGAAAGAACTTCCTGCATTGTCACAGCTCTAACAGGGAAGATCGGGCTTGATCAGACCGCGTAACACCCGATGGATTCACGCACGACTGGGATTTAGTGGGTGGAACACATTTAGGAAAAGTTTAAGACACGCACCCTGCCGTGCATGGTTGCTTTGGCAAGATCTGGAATCGAAAAAGGAAATGGCGCATGTCTCACTTATTACTCATGGACTGACAAGCTTTTGAGCACTTGAAATGGCCATTTGCCACTTTGTGCCAGTGAAACTGTAGAAGTCCTAATTGACCTTCAAATAGTCCTAGGAATTGAAGTAGAAACAGCTGCTCTGTTGTCATGGGCCACAGTTTAAGGTCTTGGTGTCAAACTCCAATGTGGTCTCTTGCAGCCTAGAGAATTAAGTTGCTTATCTGAGGTGATTTCTGCTGAGCCACGTGCCACCAGTGGGGAGAGCTTGAACTCCCTGATCCTTTACTGAAACATCTACCTGCCGCATGGCAGTGTATTCTTTCATGTAGTAGAGGAAGGTTTAACCTTCTTGCCTGCGTGAGTTAAATGTCAGATAAACACTCTTCAGCTATTGGACCTTCAACGTAGATCAATAAAAGATCTGGAGGAGCCTATTTCTCATGCGCAAGTTACAGTGGTGTTTGCCTATGCTTCTCTTCCATAACTTGTAGCAGCATTCCTTGGACAGCTTAGTCTTTTCTCTTAAGCTATAACACTGTTAACTCCAATGACACCCCCCCTCCCCACGACGACCAGCACAAGTCAGTAACAAGATGTACTTGCAATTAACAAGTACATCTCAAGTCTTGACAGTCAAATCCTGTCTCAAGTCCCAACTCAACTCATGCATGTCCAAAGTCAAGATGGGCATTTACCAAGTCCCAGTCATGCCACCACGTTTAATGTCATTTCAATGTTTGACACCAACAAAGTATTTGATGTAGTGCACGAAACTGACAAATAGCTTTTTTCAATATATTTTTAGTACAAGACAAGAAGATGCAAATACATATGAAATGACTGCAAGCGCTTTAAACAATGAAGTACAACTGATTTTAACAGAAACTACTGAGAACTTGTATGACAAGTGCAGCTAGACCAGAAAAATCAACAGTATAAACAGAATGTTGGAAGAAACCACCCTTCATATTAGTTATTAGGCTGTCCTTTGTTATTAGCGTGCTACTGTTACTTAGCTAGCTAGCTAGGCTAATGAATTATTAAGTAATCTAAAGTAGAGAGACACAGAATTACTCTTTGTGCAGCCTGAAATGTCAAAGTCTGAAGTTGCATCTCCATATTCTTTCACTCTTCGTTCTCCGCTTTTAACAGTGTCGGAGTGTTATCTTAAGACTTGTATTTGTATTTCTTTTTGAACACTTGTAAAAAAAAACAACAAATTCAAAGCATTTTGGCTATCCCTGTATGATAAAGGTGTGATTAATACGGATTACAAATTTGCCTTTGACTCTATTTGCAATATGTTTTGTTATTCTATTGCAATGTAGTGTACCGAGCTGTATCGTCTTGTCAACGTTCAGCTTACGTCAAGCGATGTCCTGCAATACTCCATTTCCAATGTGCAAGTTTCCATTTTGTTGACTTACATTTCTGCTCACATGGACTAACAGCATTCCAGGGAAAGCTTTACATGACATCTTCGTCAGCTAGGTGTAATTTTTTTAATGAACAAAAGCAGTGCTCATGCCAACCTGCTGAGCCACCTTGAGCGGTCCCGCGTGTCCCCGGACTGCACTGCGCCAGCCTCGTTAGCGCAGGAGGTAGCGCGTCAGTCTCATAATCTGAAGGTCGTGAGTTCAATCCTCACACGAGGCAATTGAAGCTTTTTGAACGGATGAACAACTAACCCTAAGCTGTTGAAGTGCTATTTCCCCAGTTAGTCGTATGTCGAGTGCAGTCCTAAGCAAAGCTTCTACAGACGTGAGAGTCTCGTAGTTTGCAAATAGTGCACATATAAGTCCGCTCACTCTATCTGTGTTTGCAATTTGACAGTAAACACTATGATTCCTCCCTCTCTTTGCTTGCAGTGTTGTTATCTCTGTGGCTACAAACGTGCATGTTGACAGGTCTACACGAGTTGCGCAGTGGACTGGTTTGTTTTCTAGAAATTCTATCATAGACAGCAATTTATTTTGTGTCCACTTCTCTCCACCACCTGTTCAGTCTTTTTCCTTGATGGCATCTGTTTAGTCACCGCTGCTGAGATATAATGCTAATATTCTGGAGTGTGTCAGCTCCCAGTTGCTTTACAGAAAGAACTTCCTGCATTGTCACAGCTCTAACAGGGAAGATCGGGCTTGATCAGACCGCGTAACACCCGATGGATTCACGCACGACTGGGATTTAGTGGGTGGAACACATTTAGGAAAAGTTTAAGACACGCACCCTGCCGTGCATGGTTGCTTTGGCAAGATCTGGAATCGAAAAAGGAAATGGCGCATGTCTCACTTATTACTCATGGACTGACAAGCTTTTGAGCACTTGAAATGGCCATTTGCCACTTTGTGCCAGTGAAACTGTAGAAGTCCTAATTGACCTTCAAATAGTCCTAGGAATTGAAGTAGAAACAGCTGCTCTGTTGTCATGGGCCACAGTTTAAGGTCTTGGTGTCAAACTCCAATGTGGTCTCTTGCAGCCTAGAGAATTAAGTTGCTTATCTGAGGTGATTTCTGCTGAGCCACGTGCCACCAGTGGGGAGAGCTTGAACTCCCTGATCCTTTACTGAAACATCTACCTGCCGCATGGCAGTGTATTCTTTCATGTAGTAGAGGAAGGTTTAACCTTCTTGCCTGCGTGAGTTAAATGTCAGATAAACACTCTTCAGCTATTGGACCTTCAACGTAGATCAATAAAAGATCTGGAGGAGCCTATTTCTCATGCGCAAGTTACAGTGGTGTTTGCCTATGCTTCTCTTCCATAACTTGTAGCAGCATTCCTGGGACAGCTTTGTCTTTTCTCTTAAGCTATAACACTGTTAACTCCAATGACACCCCCCCTCCCCACGACGACCAGCACAAGTCAGTAACAAGATGTACTTGCAATTAACAAGTACATCTCAAGTCTTGACAGTCAAATCCTGTCTCAAGTCCCAACTCAACTCATGCATGTCCAAAGTCAAGATGGGCATTTACCAAGTCCCAGTCATGCCACCACGTTTAATGTCATTTCAATGTTTGACACCAACAAAGTATTTGATGTAGTGCACGAAACTGACAAATAGCTTTTTTCAATATATTTTTAGTACAAGACAAGAAGATGCAAATACATATGAAATGACTGCAAGCGCTTTAAACAATGAAGTACAACTGATTTTAACAGAAACTACTGAGAACTTGTATGACAAGTGCAGCTAGACCAGAAAAATCAACAGTATAAACAGAATGTTGGAAGAAACCACCCTTCATATTAGTTATTAGGCTGTCCTTTGTTATTAGCGTGCTACTGTTACGTAGGTAGCTAGCTAGGCTAATGAATTATTAAGTAATCTAAAGTAGAGAGACACAGAATTACTCTTTGTGCAGCCTGAAATGTCAAAGTCTGAAGTTGCATCTCCATATTCTTTCACTCTTCGTTCTCCGCTTTTAACAGTGTCGGAGTGTTATCTTAAGACTTGTATTTGTATTTCTTTTTGAACACTTGTAAAAAAAACCAACAAATTCAAAGCATTTTGGCTATCCCTGTATGATAAAGGTGTGATTAATACGGATTACAAATTTGCCTTTGACTCTATTTGCAATATGTTTTGTTATTCTATTGCAATGTAGTGTACCGAGCTGTATCGTCTTGTCAACGTTCAGCTTACGTCAAGCGATGTCCTGCAATACTCCATTTCCAATGTGCAAGTTTCCATTTTGTTGACTTACATTTCTGCTCACATGGACTAACAGCATTCCAGGGAAAGCTTTACATGACATCTTCGTCAGCTAGGTGTAATTTTTTTAATGAACAAAAGCAGTGCTCATGCCAACCTGCTGAGCCACCTTGAGCGGTCCCGCGTGTCCACGGACTGCACTGCGCCAGCCTCGTTAGCGCAGGAGGTAGCGCGTCAGTCTCATAATCTGAAGGTCGTGAGTTCAATCCTCACACGAGGCAATTGAAGCTTTTTGAACGGATGAACAACTAACCCTAAGCTGTTGAAGTGCTATTTCCCCAGTTAGTCGTATGTCGAGTGCAGTCCTAAGCAAAGCTTCTACAGACGTGAGAGTCTCGTAGTTTGCAAATAGTGCACATATAAGTCCGCTCACTCTATCTGTGTTTGCAATTTGACAGTAAACACTATGATTCCTCCCTCTCTTTGCTTGCAGTGTTGTTATCTCTGTGGCTACAAACGTGCATGTTGACAGGTCTACACGAGTTGCGCAGTGGACTGGTTTGTTTTCTAGAAATTCTATCATAGACAGCAATTTATTTTGTGTCCACTTCTCTCCACCACCTGTTCAGTCTTTTTCCTTGATGGCATCTGTTTAGTCACCGCTGCTGAGATATAATGCTAATATTCTGGAGTGTGTCAGCTCCCAGTTGCTTTACAGAAAGAACTTCCTGCATTGTCACAGCTCTAACAGGGAAGATCGGGCTTGATCAGACCGCGTAACACCCGATGGATTCACGCACGACTGGGATTTAGTGGGTGGAACACATTTAGGAAAAGTTTAAGACACGCACCCTGCCGTGCATGGTTGCTTTGGCAAGATCTGGAATCGAAAAAGGAAATGGCGCATGTCTCACTTATTACTCATGGACTGACAAGCTTTTGAGCACTTGAAATGGCCATTTGCCACTTTGTGCCAGTGAAACTGTAGAAGTCCTAATTGACCTTCAAATAGTCCTAGGAATTGAAGTAGAAACAGCTGCTCTGTTGTCATGGGCCACAGTTTAAGGTCTTGGTGTCAAACTCCAATGTGGTCTCTTGCAGCCTAGAGAATTAAGTTGCTTATCTGAGGTGATTTCTGCTGAGCCACGTGCCACCAGTGGGGAGAGCTTGAACTCCCTGATCCTTTACTGAAACATCTACCTGCCGCATGGCAGTGTATTCTTTCATGTAGTAGAGGAAGGTTTAACCTTCTTGCCTGCGTGAGTTAAATGTCAGATAAACACTCTTCAGCTATTGGACCTTCAACGTAGATCAATAAAAGATCTGGAGGAGCCTATTTCTCATGCGCAAGTTACAGTGGTGTTTGCCTATGCTTCTCTTCCATAACTTGTAGCAGCATTCCTGGGACAGCTTTGTCTTTTCTCTTAAGCTATAACACTGTTAACTCCAATGACACCCCCCCTCCCCACGACGACCAGCACAAGTCAGTAACAAGATGTACTTGCAATTAACAAGTACATCTCAAGTCTTGACAGTCAAATCCTGTCTCAAGTCCCAACTCAACTCATGCATGTCCAAAGTCAAGATGGGCATTTACCAAGTCCCAGTCATGCCACCACGTTTAATGTCATTTCAATATTTGACACCAACAAAGTATTTGATGTAGTGCACGAAACTGACAAATAGCTTTTTTCAATATATTTTTAGTACAAGACAAGAAGATGCAAATACATATGAAATGACTGCAAGCGCTTTAAACAATGAAGTACAACTGATTTTAACAGAAACTACTGAGAACTTGTATGACAAGTGCAGCTAGACCAGAAAAATCAACAGTATAAACAGAATGTTGGAAGAAACCACCCTTCATATTAGTTATTAGGCTGTCCTTTGTTATTAGCGTGCTACTGTTACTTAGCTAGCTAGCTAGGCTAATGAATTATTAAGTAATCTAAAGTAGAGAGACACAGAATTACTCTTTGTGCAGCCTGAAATGTCAAAGTCTGAAGTTGCATCTCCATATTCTTTCACTCTTCGTTCTCCGCTTTTAACAGTGTCGGAGTGTTATCTTAAGACTTGTATTTGTATTTCTTTTTGAACACTTGTAAAAAAAAACAACAAATTCAAAGCATTTTGGCTATCCCTGTATGATAAAGGTGTGATTAATACGGATTACAAATTTGCCTTTGACTCTATTTGCAATATGTTTTGTTATTCTATTGCAATGTAGTGTACCGAGCTGTATCGTCTTGTCAACGTTCAGCTTACGTCAAGCGATGTCCTGCAATACTCCATTTCCAATGTGCAAGTTTCCATTTTGTTGACTTACATTTCTGCTCACATGGACTAACAGCATTCCAGGGAAAGTTTTACATGACATCTTCGTCAGCTAGGTGTAATTTTTTTAATGAACAAAAGCAGTGCTCATGCCAACCTGCTGAGCCACCTTGAGCGGTCCCGCGTGTCCCCGGACTGCACTGCGCCAGCCTCGTTAGCGCAGGAGGTAGCGCGTCAGTCTCATAATCTGAAGGTCGTGAGTTCAATCCTCACACGAGGCAATTGAAGCTTTTTGAACGGATGAACAACTAACCCTAAGCTGTTGAAGTGCTATTTCCCCAGTTAGTCGTATGTCGAGTGCAGTCCTAAGCAAAGCTTCTACAGACGTGAGAGTCTCGTAGTTTGCAAATAGTGCACATATAAGTCCGCTCACTCTATCTGTGTTTGCAATTTGACAGTAAACACTATGATTCCTCCCTCTCTTTGCTTGCAGTGTTGTTATCTCTGTGGCTACAAACGTGCATGTTGACAGGTCTACACGAGTTGCGCAGTGGACTGGTTTATTTTCTAGAAATTCTATCATAGACAGCAATTTATTTTGTGTCCACTTCTCTCCACCACCTGTTCAGTCTTTTTCCTTGATGGCATCTGTTTAGTCACCGCTGCTGAGATATAATGCTAATATTCTGGAGTGTGTCAGCTCCCAGTTGCTTTACAGAAAGAACTTCCTGCATTGTCACAGCTCTAACAGGGAAGATCGGGCTTGATCAGACCGCGTAACACCCGATGGATTCACGCACGACTGGGATTTAGTGGGTGGAACACATTTAGGAAAAGTTTAAGACACGCACCCTGCCGTGCATGGTTGCTTTGGCAAGATCTGGAATCGAAAAAGGAAATGGCGCATGTCTCACTTATTACTCATGGACTGACAAGCTTTTGAGCACTTGAAATGGCCATTTGCCACTTTGTGCCAGTGAAACTGTAGAAGTCCTAATTGACCTTCAAATAGTCCTAGGAATTGAAGTAGAAACAGCTGCTCTGTTGTCATGGGCCACAGTTTAAGGTCTTGGTGTCAAACTCCAATGTGGTCTCTTGCAGCCTAGAGAATTAAGTTGCTTATCTGAGGTGATTTCTGCTGAGCCACGTGCCACCAGTGGGGAGAGCTTGAACTCCCTGATCCTTTACTGAAACATCTACCTGCCGCATGGCAGTGTATTCTTTCATGTAGTAGAGGAAGGTTTAACCTTCTTGCCTGCGTGAGTTAAATGTCAGATAAACACTCTTCAGCTATTGGACCTTCAACGTAGATCAATAAAAGATCTGGAGGAGCCTATTTCTCATGCGCAAGTTACAGTGGTGTTTGCCTATGCTTCTCTTCCATAACTTGTAGCAGCATTCCTGGGACAGCTTTGTCTTTTCTCTTAAGCTATAACACTGTTAACTCCAATGACACCCCCCCTCCCCACGACGACCAGCACAAGTCAGTAACAAGATGTACTTGCAATTAACAAGTACATCTCAAGTCTTGACAGTCAAATCCTGTCTCAAGTCCCAACTCAACTCATGCATGTCCAAAGTCAAGATGGGCATTTACCAAGTCCCAGTCATGCCACCACGTTTAATGTCATTTCAATGTTTGACACCAACAAAGTATTTGATGTAGTGCACGAAACTGACAAAT
Source organism: Electrophorus electricus (assembly GCF_041902795.1). NCBI lineage: Eukaryota > Metazoa > Chordata > Actinopteri > Gymnotiformes > Gymnotidae > Electrophorus > Electrophorus electricus. The sequence continues at coordinate 8,431,213 of NC_137499.1, read as the reverse complement.
AGCTTTTTTCAATATATTTTTAGTACAAGACAAGAAGATGCAAATACATATGAAATGACTGCAAGCGCTTTAAACAATTAAGTACAACTGATTTTAACAGAAACTACTGAGAACTTGTATGACAAGTGCAGCTAGACCAGAAAAATCAACAGTATAAACAGAATGTTGGAAGAAACCATCCTTCATATTAGTTATTAGGCTGTCCTTTGTTATTAGCTTGCTACTGTTACTTAGCTAGCTAGCTAGGCTAATGAATTATTAAGTAATCTAAAGTAGAGAGACACAGAATTACTCTTTGTGCAGCCTGAAATGTCAAAGTCTGAAGTTGCATCTCCATATTCTTTCACTCTTCGTGCTCCGCTTTTAACAGTGTCGGAGTGTTATCTTAAGACTTGTATTTGTATTTCTTTTTGAACACTTGTAAAAAAAAAACAACAAATTCAAAGCATTTTGGCTATCCCTGTATGATAAAGGTGTGATTAATACGGATTACAAATTTGCCTTTGACTCTATTTGCAATATGTTTTGTTATTCTATTGCAATGTAGTGTACCGAGCTGTATCGTCTTGTCAACGTTCAGCTTACGTCAAGCGATGTCCTGCAATACTCCATTTCCAATGTGCAAGTTTCCATTTTGTTGACTTACATTTCTGCTCACATGGACTAACAGCATTCCAGGGAAAGCTTTACATGACATCTTCGTCAGCTAGGTGTAATTTTTTTAATGAACAAAAGCAGTGCTCATGCCAACCTGCTGAGCCACCTTGAGCGGTCCCGCGTGTCCACGGACTGTACTGCGCCAGCCTCGTTAGCGCAGGAGGTAGCGCGTCAGTCTCATAATCTGAAGGTCGTGAGTTCAATCCTCACACGAGGCAATTGAAGCTTTTTGAACGGATGAACAACTAACCCTAAGCTGTTGAAGTGCTATTTCCCCAGTTAGTCGTATGTCGAGTGCAGTCCTAAGCAAAGCTTCTAGACGTGAGAGTCTCGTAGTTTGCAAATAGTGCACATATAAGTCCGCTCACTCTATCTGTGTTTGCAATTTGACAGTAAACACTATGATTCCTCCCTCTCTTTGCTTGCAGTGTTGTTATCTCTGTGGCTACAAACGTGCATGTTGACAGGTCTACACGAGTTGCGCAGTGGACTGGTTTGTTTTCTAGAAATTCTATCATAGACAGCAATTTATTTTGTGTCCACTTCTCTCCACCACCTGTTCAGTCTTTTTCCTTGATGGCATCTGTTTAGTCACCGCTGCTGAGATATAATGCTAATATTCTGGAGTGTGTCAGCTCCCAGTTGCTTTACAGAAAGAACTTCCTGCATTGTCACAGCTCTAACAGGGAAGATCGGGCTTGATCAGACCGCGTAACACCCGATGGATTCACGCACGACTGGGATTTAGTGGGTGGAACACATTTAGGAAAAGTTTAAGACACGCACCCTGCCGTGCATGGTTGCTTTGGCAAGATCTGGAATCGAAAAAGGAAATGGCGCATGTCTCACTTATTACTCATGGACTGACAAGCTTTTGAGCACTTGAAATGGCCATTTGCCACTTTGTGCCAGTGAAACTGTAGAAGTCCTAATTGACCTTCAAATAGTCCTAGGAATTGAAGTAGAAATAGCTGCTCTGTTGTCATGGGCCACAGTTTAAGGTGTTGGTGTCAAACTCCAATGTGGTCTCTTGCAGCCTAGAGAATTAAGTTGCTTATCTGAGGTGATTTCTGCTGAGCCACGTGCCACCAGTGGGGAGAGCTTGAACTCCCTGATCCTTTACTGAAACATCTACCTGCCGCATGGCAGTGTATTCTTTCATGTAGTAGAGGAAGGTTTAACCTTCTTGCCTGCGTGAGTTAAATGTCAGATAAACACTCTTCAGCTATTGGACCTTCAACGTAGATCAATAAAAGATCTGGAGGAGCCTATTTCTCATGCGCAAGTTACAGTGGTGTTTGCCTATGCTTCTCTTCCATAACTTGTAGCAGCATTCCTGGGACAGCTTTGTCTTTTCTCTTAAGCTATAACACTGTTAACTCCAATGACACCCCCCCTCCCCACGACGACCAGCACAAGTCAGTAACAACATGTACTTGCAATTAACAAGTACATCTCAAGTCTTGACAGTCAAATCCTGTCTCAAGTCCCAACTCAACTCATGCATGTCCAAAGTCAAGATGGGCATTTACCAAGTCCCAGTCATGCCACCACGTTTAATGTCATTTCAATATTTGACACCAACAAAGTATTTGATGTAGTGCACGAAACTGACAAATAGCTTTTTTCAATATATTTTTAGTACAAGACAAGAAGATGCAAATACATATGAAATGACTGCAAGCGCTTTAAACAATGAAGTACAACTGATTTTAACAGAAACTACTGAGAACTTGTATGACAAGTGCAGCTAGACCAGAAAAATCAACAGTATAAACAGAATGTTGGAAGAAACCACCCTTCATATTAGTTATTAGGCTGTCCTTTGTTATTAGCATGCTACTGTTACTTAGCTAGCTAGGCTAACGAATTATTAAGTAATCTAAAGTAGAGAGACACAGAATTACTCTTTGTGCAGCCTGAAATGTCAAAGTCTGAAGTTGCATCTCCATATTCTTTCACTCTTCGTTCTCCGCTTTTAACAGTGTCGGAGTGTTATCTTAAGACTTGTATTTGTATTTCTTTTTGAACACTTGTAAAAAAAAAACAACAAATTCAAAGCATTTTGGCTATCCCTGTATGATAAAGGTGTGATTAATACGGATTACAAATTTGCCTTTGACTCTATTTGCAATATGTTTTGTTATTCTATTGCAATGTAGTGTACCGAGCTGTATCGTCTTGTCAACGTTCAGCTTACGTCAAGCGATGTCCTGCAATACTCCATTTCCAATGTGCAAGTTTCCATTTTGTTGACTTACATTTCTGCTCACATGGACTAACAGCATTCCAGGGAAAGCTTTACATGACATCTTAGTCAGCTAGGTGTAATTTTTTTAATGAACAAAAGCAGTGCTCATGCCAACCTGCTGAGCCACCTTGAGCGGTCCCGCGTGTCCACGGACTGCACTGCGCCAGCCTCGTTAGCGCAGGAGGTAGCGCGTCAGTCTCATAATCTGAAGGTCGTGAGTTCAATCCTCACACGAGGCAATTGAAGCTTTTTGAACAGATGAACAACTAACCCTAAGCTGTTGAAGTGCTATTTCCCCAGTTAGTCGTATGTCGAGTGCAGTCCTAAGCAAAGCTTCTACAGACGTGAGAGTCTCGTAGTTTGCAAATAGTGCACATATAAGTCCGCTCACTCTATCTGTGTTTGCAATTTGACAGTAAACACTATGATTCCTCCCTCTCTTTGCTTGCAGTGTTGTTATCTCTGTGGCTACAAACGTGCATGTTGACAGGTCTACACGAGTTGCGCAGTGGACTGGTTTGTTTTCTAGAAATTCTATCATAGACAGCAATTTATTTTGTGTCCACTTCTCTCCACCACCTGTTCAGTCTTTTTCCTTGATGGCATCTGTTTAGTCACCGCTGCTGAGATATAATGCTAATATTCTGGAGTGTGTCAGCTCCCAGTTGCTTTACAGAAAGAACTTCCTGCATTGTCACAGCTCTAACAGGGAAGATCGGGCTTGATCAGACCGCGTAACACCCGATGGATTCACGCACGACTGGGATTTAGTGGGTGGAACACATTTAGGAAAAGTTTAAGACACGCACCCTGCCGTGCATGGTTGCTTTGGCAAGATCTGGAATCGAAAAAGGAAATGGCGCATGTCTCACTTATTACTCATGGACTGACAAGCTTTTGAGCACTTGAAATGGCCATTTGCCACTTTGTGCCAGTGAAACTGTAGAAGTCCTAATTGACCTTCAAATAGTCCTAGGAATTGAAGTAGAAACAGCTGCTCTGTTGTCATGGGCCACAGTTTAAGGTGTTGGTGTCAAACTCCAATGTGGTCTCTTGCAGCCTAGAGAATTAAGTTGCTTATCTGAGGTGATTTCTGCTGAGCCACGTGCCACCAGTGGGGAGAGCTTGAACTCCCTGATCCTTTACTGAAACATCTACCTGCCGCATGGCAGTGTATTCTTTCATGTAGTAGAGGAAGGTTTAACCTTCTTGCCTGCGTGAGTTAAATGTCAGATAAACACTCTTCAGCTATTGGACCTTCAACGTAGATCAATAAAAGATCTGGAGGAGCCTATTTCTCATGCGCAAGTTACAGTGGTGTTTGCCTATGCTTCTCTTCCATAACTTGTAGCAGCATTCCTGGGACAGCTTTGTCTTTTCTCTTAAGCTATAACACTGTTAACTCCAATGACACCCCCCCTCCCCACGACGACCAGCACAAGTCAGTAACAAGATGTACTTGCAATTAACAAGTACATCTCAAGTCTTGACAGTCAAATCCTGTCTCAAGTCCCAACTCAACTCATGCATGTCCAAAGTCAAGATGGGCATTTATCAAGTCCCAGTCATGCCACCACGTTTAATGTCATTTCAATATTTGACACCAACAAAGTATTTGATGTAGTGCACGAAACTGACAAATAGCTTTTTTCAATATATTTTTAGTACAAGACAAGAAGATGCAAATACATATGAAATGACTGCAAGCGCTTTAAACAGAGAAGTACAACTGATTTTAACAGAAACTACTCAGAAGTTGTATGACAAGTGCATCTAGACCAGAAAAATCAACAGTATAAACAGAATGTTGGAAGAAACCACCCTTCATATTAGTTATTAGGCTGTCCTTTGTTATTAACGTGCTACTGTTACTTAGCTAGCTAGCTAGGCTAATGAATTATTAAGTAATCTAAAGTAGAGAGACACAGAATTACTCTTTGTGCAGCCTGAAATGTCAAAGTCTGAAGTTGCATCTCCATATTCTTTCACTCTTCGTTCTCCGCTTTTAACAGTGTCGGAGTGTTATCTTAAGACTTGTATTTGTATTTCTTTTTGAACACTTGTAAAAAAACCCAACAAATTCAAAGCATTTTGGCTATCCCTGTATGATAAAGGTGTGATTAATATGGATTACAAATTTGCCTTTGACTCTATTTGCAATGTTTTGTTATTCTATTGCAATGTAGTGTACCAAGCTGTATCGTCTTGTCAACGTTCAGCTTACGTCAAGCGATGTCCTGCAATACTCCATTTCCAATGTGCAAGTTTCCATTTTGTTGACTTACATTTCTGCTCACATGGACTAACAGCATTCCAGGGAAAGCTTTACATGACATCTTCGTCAGCTAGGTGTAATTTTTTTAATGAACAAAAGCAATGCTCATGCCAACCTGCTGAGCCACCTTGAGTGGTCCCGCGTGTCCACGGCCTGCACTGCGCCAGCCTCGTTAGCGCAGGAGGTAGCGCGTCAGTCTCATAATCTGAAGGTCGTGAGTTCAATCCTCACACGAGGCAATTGAAGCTTTTTGAACGGATGAACAACTAACCCTAAGCTGTTGAAGTGCTATTTCCCCAGTTAGTCGTATGTCGAGTGCAGTCCTAAGCAAAGCTTCTACAGACGTGAGAGTCTCGTAGTTTGCAAATAGTGCACATATAAGTCCGCTCACTCTATCTGTGTTTGCAATTTGACAGTAAACACTATGATTCCTCCCTCTCTTTGCTTGCAGTGTTGTTATCTCTGTGGCTACAAACGTGCATGTTGAAAGGTCTACACGAGTTGCGCAGTGGACTGGTTTGTTTTCTAGAAATTCTATCATAGACAGCAATTTATTTTGTGTCCACTTCTCTCCACCACCTGTTCAGTCTTTGCCTTGATGGCATCTGTTTAGTCACCGCTGCTGAGATATAATGCAAATATTCTGGAGTGTGTCAGCTCCCAGTTGCTTTACAGAAAGAACTTCCTGCATTGTCACAGGTCTAATTGGGAAGAACGGGCTTGATCAGACCTGGTAACACCCAATGGAGTCATGGACAACTGGGATTTCGTAGGTCGAATGCATTTAGGAAAAGTTCAAGTTATGCACCATGCCATGCATAGACTGATAATTGAGCTTTAAGAAATCCTAGTGCTGGAAGTGCCATTGATGGTAAGATGCTATGGTTGAGTGGTTAAAGTGCACTTATACTGCCTTGGGGGCTCTGTGTGCAGGTTTCATTCCTGCTTGCAGTGTTAGGAACTAAGTTGTTTCTTTTGTGAGTACACTTTGCCCTCTTATTCAAATTTTGACTATGCTTGCCATGCCATTTGCAAATTTGTGCCAGTGAAACAGGTAGGCGTCCTAATTGATCGTGTAATAGTCCTAGGAATTAAAAGTAGAAATAGCTGCTCTGTCCTTGAGTTGTGAGGGCCCTGCGTTTATGGTGTTGGTGTTTGAACTCCAAAGTCTCCTTCAACATAGAAAATGAAGTTGCTTATCTGAGCTGATTTCTACTGAGACATCATGTCACCAGTGAGGAAGGCTTGCACTCCTAGATCTGCATCTCTGTCTTCACCCCCATTGCATGTTGCAGTTCTTTTTTATTCACAACAATAAAGACTTTATAGTTTTAATTTGTTGCATCATGTTATAAACCTGCGCAAACTTTTATTCATTGGCATTGCAAGTATTTTATGATATTGTGGAGTTGAGTCAAAAGGATCGACTGTGTTGGCAATATTGCTATTGGTGTTACAACCTTGATTATTGACAGGCACAAGGTGATTGACAGGCAAAAGGTGCAGGTAGCATTCTAAAATTCCAATGTATATTTGATAATTAAATAGATTGGGTCTTAAAAGAACTGTAATTTCCTAGCCTAGTTAGCTACTAAGAAAAGTTTCAAGGGTTGTAGCGTTGAATTAGTATCGACGAATAACCTAGATAACTATAGAAATAGCTTCATGTACTATCTAGCTAACATCTGGGTAGGAACCAAGTTACAGTAGCTAGTTAGCTACCTTATTTAGCTTGCTAGCTTCTAGATACAATTATATGTTCCTCGCTAGCTAACGTAAGCTCGCAGGGATCAGTTTGAATTGCAGACTGGCTTTCCATCTGTTGCTAAACCCAGATCTGCAACCTGTAAACTAGAAAAGAAATGATAGCTACCACTGAGATGCCATAGCCAGATACCAAAGAGAGGCAGAAAAACTTTATTTTTAAACAGCTTGTTGATTTGTTGCAGAAAAAAAAGCCTGGCTTGTCTGTTTGAGGGTCGGTAAATGACTGACGGATTTTAGGGTTTTCCTGTCGTCAGCGTTCCACAGAAAGTTCTATCACCATGGTCACCTACGATATGCAAGAACACACTTAGCAAGGTGACGTTTTCATTATTAATTTGATGTTTGTATGCAGGCCATATATGGCATAAAACTTGGAAAATTCATAGACATTTAATAACAGTGCTATTCATTCACAGCGGTCATGCCATCTGCACTTGGCTGCTCGGCCGCACTCTCTACATTAATGGCTTAAGTGCATCCCTACCTTTTGTATTACAGTAGCCAGTTTGTGAAACGACGTAACAGAAAGTTTGTTGCACTTTTAGTGCAGACATTGAAAATATAAAAGAAATGTGTATGTCAGCTTAATTAAATATGCATTAAAACATATGCAGAAATTCAAACCTTCCCAGTTAAAAACTATTTCTTTTCATTTACATCCATTATATTTATAAAGCTCACTTTCTTAGCTACTCCTGATAAGATTTCCTTGTTTTTACTGTGAGAAGGGTGGCTAATCATTTCACCAGAGTATATTTAAAAATTTCCTAAAATACACAAATCAAATTATTAATTCACTCCTCTATATTCTTGTAGAACACTTTCCAACATATTCAGAATATGATGTTGAAGTAGGACTTTGGAGTCATGGGATGGCAAAATCCTCTTAATTGTATATTTGGTTCACTATATGTCACTACTTGAAGCTCTATAAAATACTGTTATGACCCTGTCTAGGTGGTAAGGTCACAACAGTGATGTGATAAGACTGGTAGCTGATAATGAGGCAGTATGTGAAATGACAAAACACTGGACTAGTAGCTGAATCAATTAAGGCAGGCAGAGCCAATAATGAGGTGTATTGCAAGACCCAAATCCCGAACTGGAGCAGGAATGCACTGCAGCAGTCCAGGAACATAACAATACCCAAATCAAATTGTTATCAGATCTATGAGATTCTTGAAGCACATTTATTCTTGTACCCATAGCATGATTTACAGTAATTTTACTATGGGAATTTGGAGTAATAGGATAGCAAAATCGTATTAAATGTATGTTCGGTTTCATATATGCAATATTTGAAGCTCTTATATTTAAAGTGTATGCCGTATGTACACTAAGAAAGATCCAGGCTTCCAGTATTCCCACTTAACATTGCACAAGGATACTTTAGTTTTGTGACAGAACTTTCACTTCAGTGATTTTGTTTTGTAAATGCTGTATAGAGTATAACTATATACGTATATAAGTTCTGCAGTAGAAAGCATGACCTCCATTCACTTCTATTTCCAAAATTTGCCCTGTGTGCTCTTTGTGTGTTAGGAAATGTGTAATGTGGTGGCTTCCATATAAGAAGGGCTTTGAGTTCTGTGTATGTATAATGTTATGTATCTCCTAGTTAGCGAAGCTTGGCCTTTATTGATCACGTTGAACTTTAGGAAATGAAGGATATTCACACTGGATTCATGTGATAGCATAATACGGCTAGATATAACTTTTCAAAATTGCGTAACATCTGTAAACAAATTCATTCACCCATTTTCAGGTGTCTATTTTAATTTGCACTTATATAACTTTTACATCACAGTCAAAATGTGGCTGCAACATAGAAAAGAAAGAGCAACATTATACAGATTGTGGCACCTTCCTCTAACTTAATGTAACTATAAAAGGATTTACCTTCATGCAGGGAATGTACTTGGTAACTGACACATTATCACTGGAAAACAAGGAGCTGTTCAGTTTCTCATCACATCAAGATACAATCAAACACTACGTTTAAGGTGACGACGTCTGAAAGAGACAGATGGAATTTGACATTTGATGTTTGAAATTTCAAGAAAGTATAAAGAATATCTTCGTGCTGTAAAACACTGCATCTGTAGTCCACTGGGACTGTATGTTTGCAGTCAACTCTCAGACTCCTCCGCTGTCACGGTTAGTCCCTCCCAGCTTCCATGTTCCATGTTTTTCCTGTTTTGTGTACTTTAGCTCCATGCTGTAGTTTTGTTTTCTCTGCCCCTTGTTTGATTTTCCACACCTGTCCCTTGTTTCTAGCTTGTTAACTTCATGTATTTAAACCCTGCCATGTGGCCTGTCTCTTGACTGTTTATTGTGTTTGTGTGGAATATATTGACTGCATTGGCTGTATGTAAGACTGTCTTTGTTTCTAAGCTTCTGTGTTCATTAGCCTGTTTGATTCTAACTATTTTGTTTTTCCTTACTTCCGTATGTTACTTCTTAGTTTCTGTTATAGCCTGCTTGTGGTTTGTGTTTCATAGCCTTCGTTTATCCTAGCCCTTGTTTTTCATATCATGTATTCTAAAACTCTCCGTATTGGCTCGATGACCCTGGACTAGGACTGCGATTCTGGATTTGCCCTTAATAAATCTCCCTCTTCTCCGCACATGCGTCCGCCTCCTTACTGATCACCATTACATCCCCAAAAGTAGCTTGCAGTCTTTTAGTCTCTAAAAACTCAGTTTAGTTTGATATCAGCATTTGGTTTCCTGAATTCGTTTGTACAGCAGTTCTAATTACTGTCAACACTGGCAAATCATCCAGGACACAAAGGCTCAAGTTTATCATGTGGATGCAGCATCGTGGCAACCTTTTGCAGATTTTTTTTATTTTAATTAGTGAGCTGAGATCAGTGATTTCCAGGACTGTACCTGACCTCAAGGGCTGCCAGGGACAGCGCTCTGAATCAAAGGGCATGAGCTACCATTAGGTCTTCCTAGTTTGGCTGTCTCAACCAAGCCAGCCTCTATGATAGTGGCCTTGGGATTATTATTCACTTCATTTGTTCTTATTCCATCTCTGTGTCCTGTGAAGACTAACCAGTACAGGATCATAGATTAGTGTGGATCTCTGAGCTTCCTATCCATCAGATAATGTATTTCCAGTTTGGTGGATATACATTCAAGTTTTAGATCTACACCTTGAATGTATATTTGTCAACAGGATTTTGACCCATAGGTTTGTCTATCCATGAAACACAAAATCTTAAATTACATTGTGACCACTTGTGTTCATCAAAGCACAAGCCCCTGGTAATAATGGAATTAGGAGATATGTTACAGATTACAATGTGTGACAATCATTCTTCCTCCAAAATATATTTACCTATCTTATTTTCATAGACATAGTGTAGATTAAAGAAACCTACTTTTGCTTATGCACACTAATGCACTGATTGATTAACTGGATGGACCATGCATAAGTGTTCATGAGGAAAAGACTAAATCGCTCAAATGCGATTAGTGGATAAGTTCAACCTACAACATGTTAGCCTGTAACTCACTAACGATGGTTACAAGAGACACTGAAGGTAAACTCACAAGACAATATGATTCCCTTGCAATTAAAAAAATGACTTTACTGATAAATATTTTTAAAGCTGTAAAAAATATTTTACTAAAACAACTGACAAGACATGATGAGGTTGGCTGCAGTGGTGAGGATCCTCTGCCGATAAAAGTCCCATAATGGCTGAGCTTGTAATGCTGATGGTGATGTTGATCACTCCATGGATGGTGATTGTGTCCACCTTTCCTTACAGTGGAAAACTCTTCAACGATGGCACAAATAATACTGATGATCAATTCTTGGTGGTGATCAGTCCGCTGATTGGCCTTGTTGTTGTAGTCTTGTGTAGATCACAAAGTCTCCAATTATCCCAATGCACTTGTTGTCAAGGCTTATTACTTTGGCCTAGTCCAATAACTGAAGTTGTCTTCTTGTCCTGCTCCAACAGGTCAACATCTAGGCCTCACACGATTACTTGAAAACTGTCTGCAATACACACAAATGCATACAGGGACATTAAAATAGGTGGGTAAATAAAATTGCATGATACATAGTGCATAATAAATTATAAATGATATCATAAATGAAATAATATCAAAGTGCTGTGCAGGTGAATTAAATCCTGGAGGTGGTCCTCTTGGTGATCTTGGCCTGAATGGGGAGGGGGTTGAAATCAAATGAATGTCACAGAGCTGTGTAAAGGAATAAAATATAGGTATAGGTTAAGATCGACAAGAGTAAAGTAAGACAGCTAAGTGCAGAGAGGAACAATGGGCTTTGCTGTCATGTAGAGCACATGGTTTACTATTGCTTGTTTAGTTTGTTCTGCTGTAATGTAGAGTGCGTGGCTTAGTTTTGATAGTTTAGTTAGTTCTGCTGTCATGTAGCATGCGTGGCTTAGTTTTGCTGGTTTAGTAAGTTCTGCTATCATGTAGAATGCATGATTTAGTTTTGCTTGTTTAGTTAGTTCTGCCCTCATGTAGAGTGCATGGTTCCAGCAGAGTGGCTCTAGAACCCTGTGGCAGGGACTACGGACTATCACGGACTACAGGAGCCCACCCCCTGGATTGATGAGCGTAGATGAGTCTCTGGCGAATGAGCTAAACACATTCTTCGCTCGCTTCGAGGCTACATCTAGCAGCGCAAATGCTAACAGCGCTAGCGCCAACACAAATGGTGCTATCAGTGCAGCCAATGTTGCACACGCAGAGCCCTCCATAGGACAGTTCTCTTTCATCATCATGGATAGTGACGTGAGGAGAGTGTTCAAATGAGTAAATACCAGGAAGGCAGCGGGACCAGACGGAATCTGCGGTAGAGTCCTCAAATTCTGCACAGACCAGCTAGCTCTGGTATTCACTGACATCTTTAACTTCTTCCTGACACACAGTATTGTCCCATCCTGCTTCAAATGATCCATCATTGTCCCTGTATCAAAGAAACCTCTGCCTTCCTGCCTCAATGACTACCACCCTGTTGCCCTCACATCGGTCATGTTGAAGTGCTTTGAAAAGCTGGTCAAAGACTTCATCACCGCTTCACTGCCAGCCTCCATCGACCCACTGCAGTTTGCATACTGTCACAGCTGCTCCACTGCACATTGACCCACCTGGACTAAGGGAGGGGTAATTATGTTAAAATGCTGTTTGTCGACTAAAGTTCAGCGTTTAACACTATTATCTCCTCCATCCAGACTCACTACCAAGTTGGAGGATCTGGAACTGCATACATCCCTGTGTGACTGGATCTCCAGCTTCCAAACAGGCAGACGACAACTGTGGCAACTGTGTCTCATCCACCCTCACCCTCAGCACTGGAGCTCCCCAGGGTTGTGTGCTAAGGCCCCTGCTCTACTCACTGTACATGTACGACATCAAGTTTATTGACGATACTGTCATCATGGGCCTGATCTCGGAAACTGAAGAGAGGGCCTACCTGGCGGAGATTAAACACCTGGAGGACTGGTTCCAGAAAAATGATCTCCTCCTAAACATCAGCACAACAAAGGAGCTGTGTAATGTGGTCTTAAGCCCAGGTCAACTAGGTGAAGACACCAATAGCCTACTGGGTGAGCAACCATGCTCTAACAATAGTGGGCCCGTGTGCAGAACAGTTAGAGCTTGGATCAAGTAAAACAAAAGGAAAAAACTAAACACCATGCTGAGCGTGGAAAAAGGGAGAACAAAGGACGCCCCGGGAAGAAATGGCAACCCCGATGCACTGGGGAAAACTAAAACTTCCCAAACAAAACCAGAAAACAGGGAGGAACTTGAATGGCTAAGGGAAGCCCCGGGAGACAGACAGACTCGAGAGGGGAAAACTGGAGAAGGGAAGGGACGTGTAAAAACACTGACACCCTCGCAGAGCAGAAAAGAGGCACAGCACAAGGGCTCACAGACCTCATTACCCAGAGCTACAAACTAGGAGCGTGGCTCAAAACTTTAGCAAAGACCCAGCACTGAATGACTGGGTCACTGGACTTATATGAGGTCTAGCTCAGCTGTTGGGTGATAAGCCTGATTAGTGGCATGGTCGACTCGAGGCTTCCCTCTGGTGGCCGGAGGGGGCCTCAGCCTGGTACCAACCCTTACAAGCTGATTGTGGACTGCAGCAAGAAGCAGGAGCGGCACTACCAACCTGTTAAGATCAACAGAACCATGCTGGAGAGAGAGAGTAGACAGTTTCAGGTACCTTGGAGTTCACATCTCGCAAGACCTGTCTTGGTCCCACCACACCAACTTCCTGGCAAAGAAGGCTCATCAGCATCTTTACCACCTCAGACACCTAAGAGACTTCAGACTGCCCTCCAAGGTGCTGCAGAACTTCTACACCTGAACTATTGAGAGTATCCTCATGGGAAACATCACAGTCTTGTTTAGGAACAGCAGGACAGACAAGCTCTCCAGAGGGTGGTGCATTCAGCAGAGAACATCACTCATACAGAACTTCCTGGCCTACAGACCATATATTACAAGCGGTGCCACACCAAGGCTAAGAGGATTGTGAAGGACCCCACCCATCCCAACAATAGGCTCTTCTCTCTGTTGAGGTAAGGGAAGCGCTTTCGCTCCCTGAAGACTAACACAGAGACTGAAGAGGAGCTTCTTCCCACAGGCCCTTTGGGCTCTGAATCAGGGCAACTGATGGGACTACTCTGTGTATGATGTCCACAATAGCATAAAAAAACTGTAAAATTGTAAATTGTAAAAATTGAAAAATTGCACATTGTATATATTCATATTCATACATTCCCTGTTCATTCATTATTCATCTGGACATATTTATTTATTAATTAATCTGCATCCGTTTCCCTGTTCTGTGTATTTTATATATCTTTCCTTGGCCATGGGCAGAGCATAAACAAAAAAGCATTTCACAGCCAGTTATACTGTGTATGACTATGTATGTTACAAATAAACTTTGAACTTTGGTTTAGTTTTGCTTGTTTAGTTAGTTCTGCTGTCATGTAGAGCGCAGGGTTCAGTTTTCCTTGTTAAGTGAGTTCTATTGTCATGTAGAACGCGTGGGGTTTAGTTTTGCTGGTTTAGTTAGTTCTGCTGTCATGTAGAGCACATAGTTTAGTTTTCGTGGTTTAGTTACTTATGCTGTCATGTACACCACGTGGTTTAATTTGCTGGCATTCTAAATGCAAATTTGATTGATTTCAGGAAGGTTTTTAAAAGAAAATTCCAAAAACACAAGCAAAAGTGTTGACATTTTTAAAAGAAAGCAGCTTTATTACTGTTTAATACAATAGTGTTTTCCTCTGCCCTGTTTAGATGTCACAGGACAGGGCCAACACTAATGGCACTGTGAGAAGACAGCAGGGTCCCACTGCTCCCTCTGAGCAGTACTACAGGGACAAACTGGGAAAAGGTTTAAGTGTCCAAATCGGTTTATTCTATAATGCTAATGTTTTGATACAGTGGTGCATTCTTACTGCAACAGCTAACGAGTAAGTAGTTTAATACAATACAAAAATTTGGTAAATTTCCAGAATGAGTGAAAAGTGATATATCAAAGACAAACATGACAGATATGGCTTTGTGTTTTCATGTTTTAGGAGTTTTAGTTGAGGGAGCTGACAATTTTTTGGTGAGTTTCCTCATCCAGTTTATGATGCTACAGAGATAAATCTGCATGTTCAGTAAACATAGTACCTTTAAATATATTAGTCTAGATGTTGTCATTCTAATTTTAAAATCATAGGAGTATTGAGACTGCTAAATTTCAGTTTGAGCAGAACTGCTTAATAATTTCAAATCCTGTTTTAACAGCTTCATTTATTTACCTATCACACTTCCCTGACTTGTTCAGATGAAAGTAAGCATTCGTTATACTAATGGAGTTTCCACTGAGGCAGAGAAAATAATAAGAGGTCCATTTCCTGCCCTGGTGCAGCCCATGTATCAGGAAAGTCTTTCACTGTCCAGGAGTACAGACCTTTACAGTGATTTTCTCTCACTGTGCTCTTTGTTGAGTGAAGATTTGGTCCAGACAGCTGCAGGGCCCACCATCAAAGTGCTGTACTGTAAGGACAGTCTAAAGACAGTCTTGCACAAATCTAGCTTTACTATAAGAAAACACTGTAGGACATGATGTCTGTTCAATTCAAATTTGTGGCTATTCTTTATTATGTTTCAATTGTCATATATTGCATTTTTATTGCTTTTTGGGGAAAAAATCTGTAGATGCAATAGAGGACAAGATGACAGACAACAATGCTGAGGAGCAGTCCTGCAAATCCTGCCAGTCCTGTCCTGGGAGTGAAGTCAGAGATGCCGCCAAATCTCCAGGGTGTAAATAATACATACAACAGGGAGGCTGGGAGGGACTAACCATGACAGCACCCCCCCCAAAGCACGCAACACCGGGGCACTCAAAAACAAAAACCACCAAAACAGGACTGGATGAGACGCCAACAGGAACAGAATGAGCAAGATGCAGAGCAGGGACAGGACCCAGACGAGACACAGAAACAGACAGGGCAGAGATGGGAGCCAAACACGGGACACAGCGAAGAGTGGGCACTGGCGGAATAGAGACCGCAGAAGAAGGAGGCAACAAAGACACAAGAAAAGATGACAGACGACGAGCAACGACTGGAGGGCACAACAGGACAAAGACAACAAAAACGCAAAATAGACCAGGCCAGGGACGGAGGAACAGGAACAAAAACAGACACGGGCGCCGGAATGGACACACGGACAGCGCAGGGACAGAAAAAAAGGGAGACAGAAACCAAAACAGGCACAGGGATTGACAGCACAACAGGAGCAAAAACAAAACCAGGCAATGGAGAAAGCAAAAACTATGGGACAGCAGGAGCAGGCAACAAAGGAGGTACAGGAGGCCCGCAGGGAACAGGAGAAAGTAGCTGGGGCGGGACGGGTGGGAACCCAGGGGCGGAGGCAGCAGGAGACACAGGCCGGGTAGCGTCTCTTATGCCGGGAACAAGATCAGGATGGATAGCGTCTCTCACGCCGGGAACAGGGTCAGGACAGGTGGCGTCCCTCATGCCGGGAACAGGGTCAAGACAGGCGGTGTCCCTCACGCCAGGAACAGGGTCAGGACAGGTGGCGTCCCTCATGCCGGGAACAGGGTCAGGACAGGCGGCGTCCCTCACGCTGGGAACAGGGTCAGGACAGGCAGTGTCCCTCATGCCAGGAACAGGGTCAAGACAGGCGGTGTCCCTCACGTCGGGAACAGGACCAGGACAGGCGGTGTCCCTCACACTGGGAACAGGGTCAGGACAGGCTGTGTCCCTCACGCCAGGAACAGGGTCAGGACAGGTGGCGTCCCTCATGCCGGGAACAGGGTCAGGACAGGCAGCGTCCCTCACGCCGGGAACAGGGTCAAGACAGGCGGCTTGCCTCACGCCGGGAACAGGGTCAGGACAGGCAGTGTCCCTCACGCCGGGAACAGGGTCAGGACAGGCGGTGTCCATCATGCCGGGAACAGGATCAGGACAGGCAGTGTCCCTCACGCCGGGAACAGGATCAGGACGGATGGCGTCTTTCACACAGGGAACAGGAACAGGCTGGGTGGCTTGCGGGATAGCCATAGGTACAGGTTGGGTGACCCTGGAGGAACACAAACATACAGAACCCTCTCGGCAGTTCTCAAGGTGGTTTTGTCCCAGTGGAATGATCACCTCCCAGAGTCTCGCTATCTCGCTGTGACTTTGTTTGGCTGTTCATTCTCTAATGGTGAGCAGTAAAGAGGCAGACACAAGTGTGGAGAAGAACAAGATTTATTAGGGGCAAATCCAAATTCAGAGTAGTCAGAGCAGTCCAGGGTCATTGAGCCAATACGTAGAGTATGGGGATACATGATAAACAAAAAATACACAAAGGCACACAAGGGAAGCAGGCTATAACAGAGGTTAGGAAACATGAAGGCTAGGATAAACACAAAGGCATGGAGTACAAACTTACAGATTCAGTCTTTCAAATACATCCAAACAATAAACAGCAAATAAACAGGGAATCAGACAGTGTTTAAGTACATGAACTTAACAAGGCTAGAAATGAGGAACAGGTGAAAATAAAGACAGGCATGGAAAACCAAATGAGTGGTGGAGAAAATGAAACTAAGGTATGGAAAGGAAAATAATACAGATGACAGGGAAACCATGGAACATGGAAGCTGGGAGGGACTAACCGTGACACAGGGATACTCCAGGTGTAGCAGGGGAAGCTGTCAAAAAGGCACCTGAAGTGGAACCCCCCCCCCCCCCCCAGCTGCTAAGTAACAGCCAAATACCACATCAGTAATTATAGTTTATTTTCATTCATTATATGTACACCAGTTTAAAAATCCTACTTTTATTTCAAATATAAAGGCTCAAAACCAAAGAAGAGGAGGAAAGTCTGTGCCTTCTTCAAACGAGCATGGAAGGCTATGAAAAGGACTTTTGTTTGTGCCACAAATTTGAACAGGATTGCTCCTGTTTAACTTTTTCCAGTTCTCCTTTTTTACCAGTTTTTTTTTTTCTTTAATTTTCCTTGGTGCTTGTTAAATTTATTGTTAATTTATCATTTGTTTAATTTATGTGACTCTTTTCCTGGCCACTGATATGATTAGGTCAATTTAAGCCAAATTTCACTTACAAACAGTCAGAATAGCTAAAAGTCCTTAAGGAAATCACATGATTCCTTATAATTTTTGTTGATTCTTATCCTGGACTTGCTGAGGGTACCAGTAGGTGTGTTATGTTTTACTATGCTGTCCACAGCTGTGTATTAAATGTTTGAGATCTGTCTTGACATGCTTAGCACCGATCATTTAAAGATTCTGATTGTGCAGCCCACCAAGCAGTGGACTGCAGGTGTACTACT
Organism: Electrophorus electricus; assembly: GCF_041902795.1. Taxonomy (NCBI): domain Eukaryota; kingdom Metazoa; phylum Chordata; class Actinopteri; order Gymnotiformes; family Gymnotidae; genus Electrophorus; species Electrophorus electricus. Next base: position 8,413,395 of record NC_137499.1, on the reverse strand, counting down.
TGCAGGAAAGCTTTAGATTTGTTTAAAGTAGTAAACATTCCTGCTTCTCCCATTACCGTGTCTGATCTAAATCCCTCTGAGAATGTGTGTCAAGTGGTAAAAACGCTCTCTGAGGTCTGGTCACAGAACATCAGAAGAATCAAGCACATTTCCCCAAGTCAGTGTGCAACATGTTTAAACTTGCTGAAAAAGAACTGAAGCTGTAACTATTGCCCAAAGTGCTTCCACCAAATATTAAAAACATGTATTTTATAGATGTATGTTTTGTTCTAAAAATGTGCAATAGGATATCTTATATTTTGAAAGAGATGCAATTCATATATATATTAGAAAAGAGGAATGTAATGTGATTATAACACATGAGAGAAAATCACTATTGAGATAAAATATTCAGAATTGAGATAGAATCATAAATGCATGGTTCTCAAACGTTTTATACCACGTATCACCTGAGAAAATACTTGGCTCTTAAAGTACCACCACTATGACCAAAGGCCTTTTATTTTTAAATGCTGTAAATGTAAATATAAATGTTTAAATATTTAATTTGAAACAGTTCGGAGATTCCTCCCTTTACCACTAGAGGGAGCACGTGTTCCGCAGTTTGAGAACAAGTGCACTATACGATCACATGTATTGCACAGAATTTTTAAGCTATATTTTATCTTATGACTGAGAAATGTTACTACAGACTTCAAGAGTTTGGGTTACGAGTTATACCTCAGAATGCTTTGGTTTATCTGCAGTTGCAGATAAAAAAGGACTGTATACAGGTGTATGTAAGCACAATAATGGAAGAAAACAGTTTTCACCCTTTCACCAAAGACAGTGGTTACACTGTCACACTCAAAACACACTACAGTTAACAGTTTTAATAAAGGTTTAATTGAGGACAAACCTGGAGAGACCTGTAGCTCATCTGAGTGCAGGTAGTGTTAGATTCTCTCTTGGTTGGATTTGATTAGCCTGACTAATGATTTAAATAAACTAAAAAGCTACTAAATGTCTTCACATTTTTATATATCAGCTGTTCCTAGTGACACATACTCAGAAGATCACTTGGAAAAAGAAAACATCTGGGATATTTCAGACAAGCACATATACTGACTTTAACTATTCTATCAACAGTATTCACTCCTCAAAACATTTTGTCATCTGACATTTTGGAAATGTATGATAAGGTTTCTTTGACCCTTTAAGAGGGAATTTAACTTACTGAAAAAGTGTAGGACATCAGTAAAATCAAATTCACATTCACAAATCCAAAGACATAACATGGACTAGGATTGGTGGAGGACAGTTAGGTGTGTTAGGTCAGAGTCAGGGTCAGAGTGAATGACAGTGATAGGTGTACAGTTAGGTGTGTTAGGTCAGAGTGAATGACAGTGTTAGGTGAACAGTTTGGTGTTAGATGTGCTAAAATATTGGTAGCTGATGTTTCATCCCCATTAAAGAAGACAACATCAGTGTGGATTGAACTATATTGGTCAGTGCAAGTGTTTACTTTTAAATGGAGTTTGAGTGATGTAATCCAATGTTAATGTTGTTTTTCAAATTTTGTGTGTGGTGCTCTAACTTGGAGTTGATTGACTGATTAGGTGGAGGCGTTGCCGTGACATAGCCTGCCTTCATATGAGCTGATTGATTAAAGAAATTCTGTTGTGTCATGGGCTACCTATTTGCGCTCCCCTTTATGTTTTCTCATTCTCAGTGGCTGGTAGATTGGATCAATATCGATATGTCTGTTTACAGAACCAGGCCTCAAGGAATTCCCGTTCTCTTGATTTTTGGGTCACTTTATTTACTGCATTGAATCTGTGTCCCTCACGGTCTTTGTAAATAGACATGAGGGATAGCGGGTCCTGTCTTGTAATAGCCAGGTAGTGTTCATGTATCGTAGTTGACAACCTCCTTCCTGTTTGTCCAATGTAATTCTTTTCGCAGTTGTTTCATTAAATCTTATATATGACATTTGTCCTCTGACTTGTTTCCACTTGTTCTTTTGGTGGACAGTTAGGTGTGTTAAGTCAGAGTGAATGACAGTGTTAGGTAGACAATTAGGTGTGTAAGGTTAGAGTCAGGGCATGGTGCACTACTATCAGGAAGACATGTGAGGGGCACTAGTATCAGAGACGTGTGGCATGGGGCATTAGTATCAGCAAGCAGAGCCAATCACACCAAGCCTGGAAAGAACAGAGAGAAGAATGTTGTGTTTATGCATTTGAGGATGGGGGCTAATCTTCTCTGTGGCCAGTCTGGGGACCTGGGGTGGGGCTCCCCCAGGGGCTGTTTTGGAGGTGCCCGATTTAATCAGTGCTGTCTGCAGGGTTCCCGGACACACGGTTGACCCTGAAGCCAGAATTTGCCCAAATTCCTGTCCCATGTGACCTCTCTAGTAAGGAGGTAGGACTATGGTGACAGCTGGTTGGATGTGTTTTACATGTTGTGTAGCCATGTGCATTAGAGCATGCAGGTCAAGTAGCCATGTGGGTCATGCTGTTAGACTGATTTTTTTTTTTTTTTATCATATGTGTAATTATTCATTTTTAATCATGATTAAGATTGCATGCAAAATTCTACACATGAATGTCATTTATTGTCATCTTATAGTTTCTCATTATTTTAAATATATCCATTATATATTGTTAAAAATTGATCATTTATGAATAAGAATAAAAATAGATTTATTTGAATTAAGTTCATTTAACCAAATAATTTATACAAAGAAAATGAACAGTTAAAATAGTATTTGTTCATCAAATTAATATCAAAACAACAAGTGCATCTTTTGAAGCGTGTCCAATTACCAACAAGTCACAAAAATGCTCATTCACATTAAAGGAAAAAGCGGTTTAAATCAGTGCTCATTCACCTTGTGAAGTATAATACAATATTAAACAGTGCTCATTTGCTTTTGAAAGTACAAATGATTATGAAACACACAGAACAAATAATGAAGAGGAATAAATAAAACTATACAACTATTTACAACAGGCTGAGTGGGGTGCTCAGCAGACAACTGCCTCTGTCCAGGAACTTCTGGCCAGGCGTATGGCTTCGACAAGACTGCTGATGCTGGGCCACTGATCATGCCTCCTGCCTTGTCCAAGGAAGCAGCTGTGAAGGTACAAAAGGACAGACACGCGGCATCAATTAGTGACACAGCTACAAGTCAAACTTAAGGAAACTTATTGGATTATTGAGAGTCAACTTACTGTTTTAAGATCTCTGTTGTTGGAACAGAGTTTTGAGTGGCAGCTTTTAGACTGTTGGCCAGTTTACTACATGAGAATATCCAGGAACACCATCAGGTCCCAGGCTCTCCTGAAAATAAAAGAAAGAAAAATACAGACATTAGGTACTGTAGAAAAGGCTTAGTACAGAAGATAATTGCTTATTTTTTCATTTTTTAAAAGTGGTCTTGAAATTGTTATTATTGTGGTGACCACTGTCAGCTAGAGGAGTATGCCCCCCACCCCCCCTTGAGTCTTCGTTCCTCTCATGGTTTCTTCCTTATACTCTAGGGAGCTTTTTCTTGCCACTTTTCCCTTTGGTTTGCTCACTGGGGGCTTGGACTTGGACATTTGTAAAGCTGACACATCTGTTGTAAAAAGCACTATATAAATAAATTATTTGATTTGAATAGAAAGAACTACAATATACTTACATCCTCCTCATCCCCAGACAAAGCCAGAGTCTGTGTAGCAACTTGGCCATCAGGAATAGTCCCCTTGGTCGGCCCAGACATATGTGGGACTTGGTTGGGTCTGAGACAAGGCAGTCAGAGAATGAGGCCCCACTGCAGCACAATGGAGAGGTGGAAGTGGTTCGAGCCTGTGCTCAGTGCATGTGGGGTCCGCAAACTCATCGAAGCCCACATCCATATCCTTGAAGCCCTCATCCTCCAGCTCTGGAAGGTCCTCATTGCGAAGCCCATCCTGAGAGTCTGGATCTCAGTGAGGAGTTGCTGGCTCAACTCAATGGCGTAGTGCTGCAGGTGGCCTCCAGTACTGCATCTGTGTAGTCTTTGTTACACCTCACCAACCCTTCAAGCAGGTACGCCTTGAAGTGCAGGGCACATGCACTTGTACCTGCAGAAGTCGAGGAAAGAGGCTTTTACTAAACAATGCTGACATATATACAGAGAGAGAGAGAGAGAGAGAGAGAGAGAGAGAGAGAGACTTACCAGGTACGAAGGTGAAATGGCTCCAGGGATGTGGAACCGCATACACAGGGGCAGGACAACCCCGCCCCTGGTCACGTGCCCCACCCTCCTGTACAGCGGTACACTTGGAGGGTCCTGAATGTAGGGGAGGTGGCACCTTTGTCTGCCTAATGTCCTCCACCATCAGTTGCAGCTGGTGGGTGATGGTGCTGTGGTCAGTACCCGGGGCCAGCCACCTCTTGAGCACTGAGAGGTACTCAGAGGCCAGGGCCAACCACTGCTGTCTGTGCCCCACACACAGATGCCTGTACAGCAAGGTCACACTGTTACACAGAGTGCGAACCCACATCAGGCAAACGACCTTCTTCCCGCAGGACAGCCTACATCATGCCTACACAAATCACACAGAGAAACCAACAGGTCACAGCAATCCAACACAATATCACACACACTTGCAAATGCTCACACACGCAGCAGACACACACACACCTGTAGATCATGACTGCTGGGAACTTCTCCTTATAGACGGGGTGCAGATGATCCAAGACATCCTGCAACCAGCCCACCACTTTCTTCTTACAGCGGCGGCACTCCAAGTACTTGGTGGCCACAAAGTACCAGCTGCTGAAGTCCAAGACCCTTCTGATGGTCTTGTACAGCCCACAGACCATCAGCTTATGGCCGCTGCAATTTGGGCTGCAAAGCAGCTTGAATGGCCAGGTTGCCCGTAAACCAGCCGGGGTCCGGAAGGCGACTACCATAGACAGACTCTTGGTCAGCGCCAGCCTCACAGACTGCTCTCTGGTGAACAGCACCTGGCTGAGCCACTGATGCTGCTTTCTGCTGCCCTCAGGCAGAAGCACCTTAAACAAAACATGCATTATGAATATGGGATTTGTGTTTTCCTGAACCCACGACAAAAGCACCAGAGGTGGGGTGGTGCTGCTCATCTCAGCAATGAGCACTGGCTGTGTTTGCGAAGGCTGCTTTTCTGGTTCAGCCATCAGTAGGGAGCACTGGCGTGGAACAGGGGAAGACAGAGCGGGAACAGCAAGCATTAATGAGCTTAGAAAAGGGCAAAAATATCACTTAACATCACAGCATAGGTGTACATCCGCCTGTGGAGACAGCTGGGACAGCCAAGAAGCTTGAAATCTATTTATTAGGCTACAGTGCATCCAGAAAGTATTCACAATGATTCACTTTTTCCACATTTTGCAGAACCTCTCAAGCTCCATCAGGTTGGATGGGGAGCATCAGGGCTCAGCCATTTTCAGATCTCTCCAGAGATGTTCAATCAGGTCCAAGTCTGTGCTCTGGCTACTGAAGCCTAAAAGCCTGAAGTGCTACTGAAGCACGAGTCGCTCCCAGCCCACCCCTCGATGACGACGACAGCAGTCTCAAACAAATCTATGTCATAATGTGCAACTATGTTAATGAAATAAGCAGATGAAATGAAGATGACAGTTTTAACCCCCCAAAAGTGAAGGGCACTGTTTAACATGCATTTAATGAGTTAATGACCGTGCAGTGTGAAACCACCATCTCACATTACCTACCTTACCATTTCCAATTCCTTCCCATTAAAGCGGCATTACAATAAAACAAGTTACAGTCAGGCCAAACAACAAGACAGACATTCAATTTTATACTTGTGTAGTTAACTCAGTCAGCAGAACACTTCACCTTCATTGTCCAGTTCCATGGACACAGCCAGCAGCTCATTGTCCAAAGGCTCCCAAAGGCTCCTGTGTGCAGATGCTGACTATGAAACTCCATGACTCAGTCTTCCACACACCCACACACGCATGTACCCATGCACACATGCCTACCTATCACCGCACAAGCAGTAAAACCTGGATGATGAGGTACTGTGTCAGAGGAGAGATGGGGAGGCAGTCACTGCGGTTGCAGAGTGAATCTGCAACCGGCCGCTCTCCTTCGCGTCTCAGTGCTGGATGTACTGTTGCAGTGCCTCCATCTTGCTGCCAGGCCTGACCTTCTGCCGCCATATCCACTGAATGTAGCTGGATTAACAAAACACAGCGTGTAACTGCAAAACATTCCACTTTCGATGCTGCTCTGTTTGTTATGCATAAATTCCCTACCTACCGCCTCTTCTCCCTGTCCCTGGCCTCATATAGGTCCCTGTACGAGAAGCTCTGGTGTTCTCCAAAGTTCACGAGCCACTGGTCCTCCCTTCCAGGAGAGAAGGACCCGTCCCTGGTCCGGCATTCCCTGACGACTGTCATCACGTTTGGGAAGAGGGTCCCGTACAGGACCAGGGCATCCTTGTTAGCCATGCAAGTGAACACGGAAGTCTCTGCACCCTTGCACTCCTGTTGATGGGCTGCCAACACCATGATGGCATAGCTCATGTCATGGGTCTGCAGCCATTTAAATGTTTGAGCCTGATTACTGCCCAAACCAGACCATGCTTTCGCTCAGCACCGGGATCACCTTATCTCGTAACCACACAGACCTTGGTCACCTCCCTCACCCTCTTGGCGCTCCAAGTCCGACACAGGGCCAGCCACCACTTGTAGATGTTGGCCAGCGCCACAGGCTTGGGCAAAGGCTGGAGGGTGAGCTCACCAGAGGTCTCCCACCTAAATGTTGGCTTAAAATTCATTCTGGAAATGAGAGGAAAAGACATAAGCATGCACATGTCAAAGACAAAGACGGAATCCACACGTGAAAAATTTTGACAGGCTACTTACTAAATTGCTAGTCAATACCCAAACTGTGTCCGTAAAAAGAACACACATCAGTATAACATTAGAAAAACACCTAAACGGTTTTGTTAGTGAACACAAAATAACACGGTACACTGCTGCTCGGCTGCAATATATGGAAAGCCACAGTGGTCAAAATTCACTCATGAATTTTCAGACCAGACCACTACAGATCTTATAAGTTGATAAACCAGTGCTCAAGTCTGTTTATTTTTGGGATCCACATATGTGTTAAATTGCTCGATAATTTATGTATTAATTCATATACTAGCTAGAAGTTTAGTAGACAGCAGTAGTGACCATATTTAGGTACTTCAGACCTAAATATGCTAAATACTTTAATTGGGCAATTTAAATGGTCAAGTACTTTAAATAGGCAATTGGCTAATGAGTTAACTAGCAAGCAACATTTCCTACAGCTGGAGGATGGAGAGGAGGAACTTCATTGTATGAGGTAAGGGCAATTTTAAACGAGTTAATCGCAGAGTCCGTTAAACTGGTAAAAAACTAACCAGAGACAACTAACTGATAACTGGCTGCAAAACAAAGCTCACCCAAAGGTAGCTATAGTTGGTCAATCATGAATTGTTTCTAGTGACAGACTGAAAGCAACTTTGTCATTTTGTAGGAACTGCATCTTTGTGTCGAACTTGATGGTTAGCTAGCTATCAGAGGTTTGGGTGGGTAGTGTCATTATAGCAACTGCTCACTTCAGACTTTTGTTATGGTTAAAACTGAATGAAAGTGGAAGGGGTTATCACAACAAACTCAAGAAGGAGGCTGAACAGCATGTATGGATAACAGTGCTAATGGTATATCCCTGTTTTGTACCATTGAATTCTTGCTCCAAACTAGGACTGGCCAGTCTTGTGAACCTCACCAAACCTGCCTTCCATAGCTACTCCCCTCTCAGTCACCCAACCAGCCCCTGCCTCCAGTGGGAGAGTACATCAGGGAATAATACATCAGGCAGACTTTGGCTCAGGGCTAAATACACCCCTCTACCTCGCCAGTGTCAGCTAGTGTTTTTTTCGGAAAAAAGTAAGACAGGGGCTTGAGACCCTGTGTTGACTACTGAGGACTTAACGGACTATTGATTAGATATCCTGATTAGACTATTGATTAGATAAAAACGTCTATCCAGTCTATTTAAACTGTCACAGGTGGCCAGCCATCCAGCAGGAGGGACACGCCCACTCTGGCTCAGGATCACAGCGCACACCTGCCCCAGTCCCAATCACCTTCATGGTCTTCAGGTCCTGGAAGGCAACGCTGCACATTAGTGGTCTTACTACTGAGTATACAGCGGAGCTCCATGCTGCATTATGGAGTATATTCTTGTACTTTGTTCTACACTACATGTATTCACTATGGACAATAAAGAGCACTTTCTAGCAACCCCGTCCCTCGCTCCCTCTGTGTCACCACCCTCACAGAATATGCAGCCTACTGGGAGTGAGGTGAGCAGTCCCGAATGGGCACAGCCGCTATCTGTTCAAACGGTGACACTGGAACTTAGGGAGATTCGCTCTATTGTGCAGGGCCTACTTCAGGGACAGGTGAATAGGTTCACCCCAATTCCTGAGAGCTGACCAATTCCTAAGCCTGTTACAGAGGGAGTAAGGTGCCTGATCGCCACCCCTGAGGTCTTTGGAGACATGGAGCGTTGCGAGGGGTTTGTGGTCCAGTGTGACTTTTACCCGATCATGCCAAAGTGGCCTTCATGATCTCCAGACTTACAAAAAGAGCCCAAGTCTGCGGAGTGGCTCTGGTAGTCAAATCGTTCTCTTTGTTGAATGACTACTGCAGTTTCATTCAGGAGCTTAAGGCCATGTTTCATCATTTTTGCCAGGGGAAAATCTGTGGCCCTGGTGTGGATGAGAGAGGGGCTGCATTCAGTGGCTGACTATGCCATGGAGTTCCGAATACTAGCCGCAGGATCTCGCTGGAATGAACCAGCATTGATTGACATGTTCCTGAGTGGACTAAGGAGAGAACTGCAGGCAGAATTAGCCTGCAAACCTGAGGTCTCTACCTTGAATGAAGCTGTTCATCTGGCTATCACCTATGACTGCCTCTTGCAGGAGAGACTTCATCATTTTCACCAAGGATTGCTGCATTTGGAGGTTACCTCACCAGCTGTACTTATTGAAGCCCGGAGGAACCCATGCAATTCAGCGTGGCCAGGGTAAGATGTAAGCCGAGGGAGCAGAGAGAGAGAAACGATTTGGTGAGTTGCTCTCCAGTCCTGTTGATGTTTCGATTAGAGGTGTTGCACAAGGGCCGCTCTCTTTTTGCTACAGCTCTTGTGGACTTCGGAGCAGCAGGAAATGTGATGGAGTGGAGAATTACAAGGAAACTGGGGATAACTGCAATTTCCCTGCCCTCTCCTTTAAGTGTGCAAGCACTTGATGGGGGACCTGTGGGCTCAGGATTCATCACCCATTTCACTCCTCGAGTTACCCTCGAAATAAATGATCCAAGAGAGCACATATCCTTTTATTTACTCTGCTCCCTTTCTTACCCCCTCACATTAGGCTTCCCTTGGTTACGCTCTCACAACCCCCACCTGCTGTGGTCTGGGAATCAAATCCTCGAGTGGGTGCCCTCATGCTACCAGTGATGCTTCCTCAGTCAGGCCATACCTCACAAGTCCACATCAATAGAGAGCCCTGATGCTGACAAGGAATATACCATTTCCTGGGAGTATTAAGACCTGGCAGAGGTTTTTTAGTGCAGTGAGGGCTACCCAGCTACCTCCACATCATGAAGGGAAGGGGTTATACCACCTAAGAGTAGAGTCTATCCCCTCTCCCAAGAGGAGACCCAGATGGAACAATACATCAGGGAGACTTTGGCTCAGGGCTAAATATGCCCCTCTACCTCGCCAGTGTCAGCTAGTGTGTTTTTCGTAAAAAAGTAGGACAGGAGCTTGAGACCCTGTGTTGCCTACTGAGGACTTAACGGACTATTGGTTAGATATCCCTATCCCATTCCCCTGGTCCCTGCTGCACTTGAGTAGTTGAGGGGACCCTGATATTTTACAAAGCTAGACCTGCGCAATGCTTACAACCTCATTAAGAGCAGAGATGGAGATGAATGGAAAACAGCTTTCAGTACTTCCTCTTGTCATTATGAGTATTTCGTTCTACTGTATGGTTTAGCCACAGCTCCCTCCTGATCTATTCCACCTGCTTTGACTAACATATACATGACGTATGCATGTTTCTCGGTACCCTTCTTTTGTGCTCTTCTATAGAACCACCTCTACTGCAAGTTGGAAAAGTGTGAATTCCACCACAGAGAAGTGAGCTTCCTGGGCTACAGTATAAGAGATGGTAGAGTACGTATGCAACAAAGCAAGGTAGAGGCCGTGGCAGGTTGGCCGAGACCCCAGTAACGCTGGGAATTACAAAGGTTTTTAGGATTTTCGAACTTTTATAGAAGGTTCATCAGATCTTTTAGCACCTTAGCCAGACCACTCATGGACCTACTTCAGAGACAAGCAAAATGCCTCAAATGGAGTTCAGCAGCAGAGAAAGCTTTTGAGGAGCTAAAGATTGCCTTCGCTACCACGCCCGTATTAGCACAACCTGACTCCAAGAAGCCTTTTATCGTGGAGGTGGATGCCTCGGATGTTGGAGTCGGGGCAGTGCTATCCCAAGAAAGAAAGAAGGAAGGAAAATTGAGGCCTATTGCCTACTTCTCACAGAAGTTAAGCCTGTCCAAGCGGAATTACTCAGTGGGAGATTGTGAACTCCTGGCCATGAAACTCACCTTGGAGGGGTGGAGACATTGGCTGGAAAGAGTGCGACAGTAATAACCGACCACAAAAACCTTGAATGCCTCCAAACTACTAAGTGGTTGAATTCCAGGCAGGCTCAGTGGTCACTTTTTTTCTCCGTGTTTGTTTTCTGAATCACCCACAGACCAGCAGAGAGAAACATAAGGGAGTACAACGCCGAAGCTCAATCGACCAGCCAAGAACTGGTTCTTTCTCCCTCATGCTTCTTAGCAGCGATAACCTGGGATCTAGACTGCAGTAAAGAAGCTGCTAACCTGCATCCACACTGTCCACCGAACCGGCTCTATGTTCCGTCCTAGAATCGCAGAGCCCTCATTACATGGCCGCACACTTTGATGGGAATGGGACACCCGGGGTTGACACGCACGGCTCAGCTGTTGAGTGCACTTTACTGGTGGCCTGCAATGCACAAAGATGTGGTCAGGTAAATTGCTTAGTGCACGGACTATTCCCGCAGCAAGATGCCATGCACTCCACCTGCAGGTAAGCTGCTCCCTCTACCTACTCCCATGCGTCTGTGGTCTCATATTTTCATAGACTTTGTTTACGGACCTACTTGTCTCTGAGGAGAACACCACCATATTGGATATCATAGACCGCTTTTCTGAAATGGTCAGATTTATTGCATTGAAGGGGCTACCCGCAGCATTAGAAACAGCAGACCTGCTCTGCTGCAATGTGTTTTGACAATTCGGGTTGCCTGAAGACATTGTTTCAGACCAGGAGGCTCAGTTTACTTTGCAGATGTGGAAAGAGCTGCTGCAAAAACGAAACATTATCATCAGCCTAACCTCTGGTTACCACCCCCAGGTGAACGGACAAGTAGAGAGAGTAAACCAGGAGCTGAGGAAATTTTCACACTTGTATTTTCAACAGCATCCCAAGACTTAGAGCACATATCTCTCCTGGGCGGAATACACGCAGAATTCCCTTTGTCATGCAGGGACGAGCCTTACCCCTTTTGAGAGTGTTTTAGGCTACCAGCCTCTGCTTTACTCCTGGAATCCCCCTGCTTCTGACCAACTGGCTGTGGAGAAGTTCTGTCAGCAAAGTGAACAGGTTTGGGAGGAGACACACCAGAGGTGGCGCTCAGCTATTGCAGCATACAAACGAAAGGTGGACAGGCGGCACAGGATGACCCCTCAGTTCATACCTGGACAAAAAGGTGAGTCGCTACCAAGGACGGTTAGGCTGGGCCATCAGGCAAACTCAAGGCCAGATATGAGGGCCCTTACACTGTAACCAGCCAGGTGAATAACATGGCCTATCGGATAGGCCAGTCTGGACACAGTCGGGCATCAATGACCTTTCAAGTGTCGGCCCTGCACCAGGTATTGGAGCGTCCCGTCTCTGAGGAGGAGAATCCTTCAGGGGCTCCACCCCCACCACTGGAGGTCAAAGGAGGACCATCTTACAGGGTCAGCACCCTGCTCAATTCAAGGAGAAGGGTACCAACCTGCAATACCTAGTGGACTGGGAGGGGTACAGTCCTGAGTAACATTGCTGGATACCAGCCTCCCAGGTATTAGACCCCGACCTCACTGCCTCCTTTCACAGGGCACACCTGCTGAGGCCTGCTCCATGTTGGATGGGCAGATCACATTCTAGGAGGCTGGTGGGGTCTTCAGAGGGAGGTGGGGTCTGTCAAGGTGTGGCCGGCCATCCAACAGGAGGCACACGCCCACTACAGCTCCGGATCAACGCACACAGCTGCCCCGCTCCCAATCATACCCACCTCTGTCACATTTCACTCCCTCGTTATTTAAACCAACAAGTCCCGGAAGGCAGTGCTGCACATTAGTGGTCTTACTACTGAGTATACGATGGAGAGCCACACTGCCTTATGGAGTATATTCTTGTTCTTTGTTTTTTTGTTCTACACTACCTGTTTTCACTATGGACAATAAAGAGCACTTTCTAGCAGCCTAGTCTCTCAGGCCCTCTGTGTCGACATCGTCACATAAACAAAGGAGGTGGTGGTCATTTTTAAATGATTAAAAAAGCCCTAATGCCCTGATTATAGTGAGCTTTTTTGTTTCAATACAAATTCCCATTGAGACCAACCTATTAAATTCATCTAATATAATTTCTCATAATTTCTCAATCAATGTCTAATTGTAACAGTGTCACGCTGAGGCTAACATCAAGGGAATGTTTTTGGGGTTTTCTCACACAGCTGTATGGATAAAAGAACAATTGCTGGTATTAGCAGAGTATTGGTTAGAAAGTCAAATTTACGCAGATAAGATGACGACTATGACTTTACATAATTATAGTCTGTGACAATGGCGGCAGAAATACATTTATTTGCAGGAATTTAAAGATTTACATTTAGCATGTTGCTTCAGAGAAAAATGTTTCAGTTTGCACGGTATGTGGATACATACTTGTTCTTACTTTAACACAATATGCGTAAGACAATGTCAATTTGAAAACTTTTGCAATTTTCTTTGTACATCAAATTTTCTTTGAACATCTGTGATCATATTGTAAAAAAAAAGTGTTTTGGTGCCATTTTTATTACAGTTCAAACGCTTATTCTAAAACAATTGCAGTTAGCCTACAAAATGTATGACATTCCTATTACCTTACAGCTGTATACCTAATAATAGGCTAAAAGGCATCAAGTTCTTTCAAGTGTATTATTATGATGTATTTATAATGTAACTATAATGTTATTTATTATTCTAACAATAGCATCTACAAATTTACTACTTTTAGGGCTGTCAACAATAGCAATATTTATATAATATTTGTGAAATATTTTTGTAAATATTATTAATTCAAATTTATATGCATTTGTATACCTCTTTTTACAACGTATTGCCACATTGCAGCTTTACAGAAAACATGTATTGTCGAGGCCCATAATAAACAAGCTAAATTGACAGTAAACTCCTTGAGGGCAAGAGCATGAACCAAGCTTCAGAAAGGGAACCCATGCTCCTGTGATCAACACTAATAAAGCATAATTAATAAAACTGCTATTAGTTTTAATGTGCTATAAAACATTTTACAAATGATTAACAAATATTTGGCAGATTATTCAATTATATTATATTATATTTATTATATTATATGGCATTGTAAAACAAACAATTATTTAAAATTATTTAAGACATTATTTAAAATAGCTAAGTTTAAAATTGAATATTTAAATATTCAAGAAATATTTGAAAACTTCTGTTATCGAGACCACAGAAAGCAGGAAATCACGGACACAGAATTGTAAATGACAAGCCTATGATGGAAAATATGTCCAGTACTTCATTAAACCTTTCATTGTTGTTACACAAAGGAATTACACCATCAAACTTGCCCTTGCTGGCCGACATGTTGCGCTAAGTTGGCACCATTCACCGCATAAAAATACTTTGATTGTACCTAGTGCATAGTTGAAAACATTAGTTAAGGCTTGGAATTATTTTTCTCTCGTCCTGCTCCCCGGCCAAGAATGCAAGCTTTTTTATTAGAAAGGATTGAGACGGTGGAGCCGTCCATTCCCTCACTGGTTCTTGGCTCTGCATTTCTCTACACTCCATTAAAACAGTGAAAGCCAGTGAAATATTGTATGTTATTTTAGACGTTTTCATATCCACAATGCTTCTCTTGAAACATGACGTTAGTCTCCCTGAACCCGTTAGTCGCCCTTTTTAAAGTTTTAAACCACTTTGCAAACACGGCAAAAACACGGCATAAACAGGAATTCCTTTTCAATACCTAGTATTAAAGGGTCGTAATTGGACTAATTGTTTATCTGTAAGATTGTATTTTCAATCATCAAATCAAACGATGGATTTTGGCTGTGATAGAATATCTTTTTCTCTTTCACATCCATTTTGTTGAGTCCAAAAGTAGAAGTGGCAAGACTTATCACTGTAGTTTTAGCGTTGCGCCGTATGGACCCCGAAGCATAACCCCGAAGCATAACCCCGAAGCATAAGCAAGAATGCTTAATAAGACATCTTAACCCCGAATATGCAAGACCATTTAGTTTTCATCACCAACTGACGCAGTTATACAGTTAAAACGGGGCAAGCTGCAAATGCTGGTTTAAAACTTAAATTGATAAAACTGTGTCTGTATCAAGGAATGGCGTTTCTTATTGAGAGTTTTTCCCAGTGTGCATGAAATTAAATATTCTGAATTAACCTATTTATATCGAAGGAAAACGCATTAACATTCCCTTCAGTAAGACATGTGCATTAGATCCGTCACACCAACAAACGTTATGTAAACGCTAGCTTGACCTCAAGCCACAAGAAGTGAGACAGAGAAGAGGCAGTAGATGCTGGAGAAAACTTTGTTTGAACTAAGCAAATTTAGAATATTTTACTTAAAAATAGCACAATTATAAGATAGTGTTATATCTGAGTAACAGACGAAGAGAGAGAGAGAAAAACACGATTTAGAATAAGAATAACCACTGACTGGAGAAAGTTCTGCTCCGTAGGGCAAAAACAGGCCTAAGCTTGTTTTATTATCCTTTACTCGCTGAGGCCCCCTTTTCAGGCCATTGCAGACTCCTTGCCGACATCGTTTTTGTGGGCCGGTGTGGAATGTGATGCCGATCAGCGCCTCTCTTTCACCTTCTAGTTTACTGGTGGTCTTTGACTTTTTACATGTATTAACGAATTTAAATATATACCACCACCATGCTTATGGTCTGCTCTCATCAAAACCTCCCAACTCTCAAAACATTCTCTTCTTTCTTGTTATCCTTTTCCCGTTACCTCTGTTATAAGTCCTTCTCGGCGCCTTTTGTAATGAGCTGTGTTTAGTGGTGAAACTGTAGATACGCCGAGATATTAACGCAGAAGTACAACTTTTGGCATAAAATACGACGCATAGCCACGCATGAGCCAATGAAAAATAGTTTTGACACTGCTGACGACTTTCAAGAAAAGGCTGCAAACACATGCGTCACTAAATTATAAAAAAGGACACGCGGGCATATTGGAGGCTGTGCAGTTTTGTGCTAAAGTGATTCCAAAGATATTCATGCAAACAAAGGCACGTGGCGTGTTTGCGATTGGTTTACCCAGTACACCAGAATCCATTTGCAAGGGCAGTTATTGTACAGCGCAGTTTATCCTTTTGAGTCCCCATCTGTTAGTGCATGATGTACAGCTATTGATTTGTTTAGTACAACAGAAATACTTAATTTTGGATCTAAAACCTACCTTGTTTTGGTGAATACCAAATTTAATTTAAGACATATACGTTAGTAAATACGTTAAATAATTATGATGCAGGATAAGTCCTCTTTGCAAATACATTCAAAATAAGGTAACGCCCATCTAAAAAGAGTAAAACAGCGCAAACAACAACAAAAACAAGTCACCATAGTTAATCTAATATCAATAGTAAAAAATGCATATTGTTAAAGTGAAAACGCGATAAAACAGTATTGCAATGAGGCTGTATTCAATGTATATGAGACAGGGCGCTCAGCATTTGAATGCGTGGACTGATCAGCGGGCTCAGTAGCAGCACTTTCCTGCCGTTCGACCCCGTTTCCCGAACTGCTCTGTGGGGAGGAGATGGTAGAGGTCAGACTTTGCTAATGAGCCGCTGAGGAACAGCGAAGGCGCAACTAGGAGCAGATTGATTGATACATTCGAACATCACCAATCAGGTGTATTAAGCTTCTCTCTTTACTTCCCCCATCTCGTGCGCGCCCATGCCTTCTCACTCGCTAACTCTCACGTTCATTTGCATACTTCCATTCACTCACTCAGAGGCGAACGCACATTCTCAGTCACTCCACACTACTGACAGCTTGGTTCATTGTCAGTCCCTGTCTGCCCGTACAGGGGTTTGTCTTCAACACAGAGGATCACTGGAAAGCTTTAAAAAAGAAAACTCATATACGATATTGATATTTATTCCACAGTTTCTATACTTTCTGGAAATAGCTCTGGTGGAAGAATGCTCCAAAAAGGTGAGTGTGGATGCCTACTGCTCTCCAAACGTGCCTGTGCATCTTACAAGAAAAAGGCGAAAAAATGGGGAAAAAAAATCTAAAAAGCCACTATGTCTTGAAAGAACATTTGGAGAAAAACGGAGATATAGTGAAACAACAACAAACAAACAAACAAACAAAAACAGCAAAACAACAACAATACTACTACTACTAACACTACTAAACAATTACTACTAATGACAATGATAATAATAATAATTCGTAACAGCTATATTATTATTATTATTATTATTATTATTATTAGTAGTAGTAGTAGTAGTAGTAGTAGTAGTAGTAGTAGTAGTAGTAGCAGAAGCAGCATGTGGAACAAGAAATGCAAACTAGACCCTTACAACGTTTGTAGTCAGCCTCAGAGTAGTTAAGATCCTTTCGTAGATATGGCGAGTGTGTTTATTTAATTTAAGTTGATGCAGGCGTTTTTTCATGTTTTTGGATTAACTAATGATTGTTTATGGCAGAAGGAACAAGTAGTCACGTTAGGTCTAGACCGGGTTTAGTAGGAGAACAGAGATGCAATGACCCGTTGAGAAAAGGTGTCAGTTTGAATCAACCATTCAGTCGATTGCCTTCTTACAATGTGCCTGAAAACAATAGGCTTTGCAAGTTTTCCTATTTGCGTGTCCTGAAACATCTGTAAACAATTACAATTAATATGTTTAATCCCTCAGTTACAGTTTATCTGATGTGAACTATTGTAATATTATAATTCATAACAAAACAAGCAAAGATGATTGCAGAACATGTTTATTTAAGGTAAATTGTTATCTTACTTCTACAGTAATCATACAATAATTGTTTTAAATATTATTTTTAACATGCCTGATGGAAATTTCATCCAAGAAAATTCCAACTTAATTGGACTCTTAACACTGATGAAAGGTCTCACCAAGATAACTATTACATGTTAATGTCAGAATTCTGAACATTCAGATGCATGGGTACGGCTAATAGAGAATGTTGTGTCCCGTATAAGCAATACAGCGATTGTGGATATGGATTACACGAGGAAAGAAGTATACAACCTACATTTATCCTCATAAACAACAACAAACAATTCATACCATAAACAAATCATTAACAGGAATTTGCATGACTCATAGGCAAATCGTAGGGTAAAGAAAAACAAAACATTTTTGGTGGGAAATCTGCAAATTGTAATTAATTAATGTATTTTTTTAATTTCACGCAATCATAAATATAAAGTTATGTGGATTAATTAATTAGGCTACAGTCATATTATAAAATGCCACAAAATATTATCATTATTGATATTTTGAAATGATATTTCAACATTAAATCAATATTTTTAATGCGGGCTGTTAAAATACTTCATGAGATCTTTTTCATGAAGACGTGAAATGCTCTGTATGGAGAGGAGCGCTAAATGTTATTTTAGCGTGAAGGGGAAAAAATAAAACTATAGGCTTCTTTCTCTGATCCTCATTTTAGTAAGGCTACTGAATAGGTCCTTTATTGCAATTTTTTCTTACAACTGAACTCCCTACTGGGCTGTTGTATCCCTTTACAACCTCTGACAACCCGCACCAGTTACACAGTTACCTCCGGTTATTTATTCCGCCAAATTACTTGTCTATTACCCTTTAAAAAGTGAAATGTGAAAGTGACAGTGGAGTCTGCATGACCCTTTGGGGGTCATGGTACCAACGTTTGTGTTCTGCAAATGTTGCTGCGTTTAGTGGGAGG